>NC_041222.1:108021487-108034674 GCF_002837175.3 Physeter macrocephalus | reverse complement strand
TGCGTCGGCAGGCGGACTCTCAACCACTGCGCCACCAGGGAAGCCCGATGCATCTTCTTTTCGAAGAGGATTAGCATGGACCACTGGAGGCTTGCGACCCCCTCAGAAACCTCTAGACTGGAAGGTGGTTCGGACGCTGTGGTTTGCACCCCCAGACCCAAGACCTCCTGCTGTGCACTCTCTTTGCTAACAGCTGGGAGGGAGCAGGAAGGGACAGCCCCCCTCTCCCTCGGGCCCCCAGGGTGCTCCCCTGTGGACTCACCTGCGACACCGCATCCTTATGGGTCAGCTCTCTACATCAGCAGCATCCAGCAGGAGAGTTAGAGTCTGCCCTCTGCCTCGAGGGGAGTGATTTTCTTGGAATCCCTCACCCACCTAACCTGAAGGGACGAGCACCTGCACTGCTCCCCGCTGAAGAAGAAGAGCATCACCTCCCACAGGACTGCACACTTCATCCTCGTCCACCAGGCTGACCACACCCGCCTCTCTCCTCCTCACCGCCCGGGAGAGGGCAGGTGAGCTCCGTCACCAGGGGGACAGGGACCAGCTCCAGACGGTAGCAGTGAACCTCTCTGAAGTTCAGCACCTTGCCTTGAGCCTCAATTCCCAGAAAATGTATGCCATTCCTATCAACAGCCTCTTATAAAGATAAATAAGTACTATTGTCAGAAACAGCACTCTGGCCACAGGGTGGAAAGTTGTGTGTCAAGGAGTGAGCCTAGACATTACTGTGCTGAGTGTTTTCATCAGTTACTTGACGGGAGGTGTGATCATGTTAAACATATCAATATTGGAAATAATATACACATCAAATAAACAGATATGTTTCTGCTAGTCTGAATAGATCAATGGCTCAAAAGCAGTTACATGCAAAATTATTAACTCAGAATGTAGTAGTTCTTGTATTATGTTCCTGAAAGTGATGCGTAAACAAATACGGGAAGATTATGTGTTACTAGCACTGATGAAGGAGACCGTCCAGGGATTTCCTCAGCAGAGACTGCCTCGGCTCCTAGCACAGAGTTTCGAGGGGGTGTGTTTACCAGACCGAGTTTCTCGGTGTTCGCTTGCACCCCTACTTCTCGGCATCGTGTCCATCACAGAGTTACCTGTTGGAAAGTTGTTGAAGTGACAGAAGCTTACTGACTGGACAGTGGGGTCTGTGGGCACAGGGTCTGCACAGAGAAAGTGGTACCCAGAGGCTGCCCTCGGGGGCCAGGCTCCTCCTGTGTCCTAGTGCACAGAGAGCTCTCGCGCGCCTCCTAATGGGGTTTTCAAGAGTGGCCTGAGGTCACGGCCGAGGGCCTGGGATGATGATGGCACTCAGGAATGTGTCATGTGAGGAGCAGACAGAAAAAATGGTGGGGGCGGGGGTGAAGTGATGCCAGGACGGGGCTGCTGAGGAGAGTGAAGCGGGGCTGCCTAGTCGTGCTGGATGCCCTCGGGGACCCTTCTCTGACCTGGACATTTTGTAGGAGGTAATTCAGTAGGACTCCACACACACGAAGGTCACAATCCCTCACATCGCTGTGTTTCACCTGTCAGACGCTGTACTAAGTGGTGTAGTATTAACTCATTTAATTCTTAGAACATCCTGTGAGAGGAGTGTTACTAGTTTCATCCCCATTTCACAGATGTCGGAAGGGAGGTGCAGGATGTTCGGCCCCCAGTCCATAGCTAGGAGTTGGCAAAGCAGGATTCACACTCTGGGGCTCAGCAGCAGATGCAGGAACTCATAATCACTACACTCTTGTCAGGATTTACTTAGAAGGAAGCCATAATGCAGAGCTCTCTCCAGCTGTCTCCTTCTCTCTCTTCTCAACTCTCACCCCAAACGCCTGGCAGGTAGGGCTCCTCCTGAGAAGCACACGTCACGTTTCACAAACCGACTCTTTATTTCCTAGTGTTGGCCCCTCTGGCATCCAGCTTTGCAGGTTAAATTTACCAAGTGAGTGGGAATTTGTGCTTTTTAGAAACCCGTCAATATTTTATAAAGGATTTGGAGAAGAAACACCAATTCTAGATTCAAACTGGAGAGGCCGGGGGCGGGAAATGAATGAATCACAGAAAGAAAAGAATGAAAGTTCTTAAGGTCAGAGCAGTTCTAGATAATGGAACATAACTGTAAAGAAGATATATTTTATACAATCCGTTGCCTTTCTGAAACACTGGAGGGGAGGGACTTAACATTAGGAATTCTTTAAAACGAATCTATTCCAAAGGATATCATTGTTTCGAGACAGTTGCTAAACATTGTTTTTATTAGTGCTTCAAGCCAAAGAAGTTTATGATTTGTGGAAATATCCTCTACTGTTTGAGTCAAGGAAGGTATTCTGGACACTCCAGGGATGTGATCACATAACTGCTCCGATGAATGGCAGGATGGGGTCAGGAAAGGCAGTTCGTGTTGTAAGAAATAGGCAATGATTGGTGTTATTGAAAACCTTTTAATGGAGCCTGTAAGGAAAGGGATTTCCTGAAATGCCTTTTTCAAGATGAATGATATGATGAATCACATTAGCCTGGGTTAATTTGCATTTGCAGAGGTGATTTCTGATGTGAATCTGATGCATTTATGAAAACAGAAAGCTGACCCTAAGAAAACCTTTAGATGTATTTTATGAGGGAGACTGTGTAAGGAAGAGCCAAGACCCCATTAAAGCTATGGTGTAAAATTGTGCCTCACGTGGGATGGGAGCGACTTGGGGGGCAGAGATGCTCCCACAGCCCATGAGCACATTCGAGGTCTACAAACACCTTTCCGTTTGGGTGAGACCTCGACCTGTCCTCCAACATCAGAGTCTGGTAGGCAGGGTTGAAATGATTATTTGTCAAAGGATGCACAAAAAACAACACTTTGCATAAATATACCAATTTTAGGAACCAAACTTTAATATATGAAAGTCTGGGTTATATGCAAGTCAAGTGTTGGAAAGTCAGGGACATTTCCCTGAAGGTGTCAATGGTAAATACAGTAAGAGGCTTTGCTTTCGAAATGTATTTCTTTTGGCTTTTAATGTCTTAAAATGTCTGTTAGTCTTACGTATTCCTAAATGGTACATTCAAACACTTTTTCTTTCAGTTCAGTATTCCTTGAGATTTGTCATCTTAAGTAATTTCCATCAGTCTCTGGTTCTTAATCACCCCTTTGCTTTGCTTTCTCCCATAAATTGATCATCCTGCAGGCAGAAGGGTGCAATGAATAGATTTAAGCACATTGTGAGGTGATTACACTGCTCTTAACTTCCTGGAACCAGTCGAGGTAACCCTGGATGTTCCCACTTTTTCTCACTTATCTGAACAGAAGTACTTGCAATGTAAACACTGCTCTCTTTTTCTCAACCTGTAGTGAAACGTTTGCTTTTGTAGACATTTTAAAGGTCACATCCTTCATAGCATTAAAGAAAAGCATCTTTCACAGATATTGTGTCCCAACATCTAACTGCAGAGACCCACACCCCCCCCAGCATGGGACTGTGTACTGGGACCTTTGGGAGCTTTTATTAGTGAGGCCCCATCATCACACACTCACAGTGCTGGACCAGAGGAGCGCTGTGGACGGTTTTGCCCACCTGTGGCTGTGGGTGCAGTTGTGGGAAACATGGGCTTCCTTGCCCCTAGGAGTAAGTCCGCTTCAGTTCCTTTCACTGCTGCACATTTTGATCAGAGGTTTATGTGAGGAGGTGTTTTCTCTATAGCTTTGATTCAGGGAAATGAGGTTGGTAAGAAAAGTAGTTAAAGGAAGCAACCCTTCAACATGTGGAAACACACAGAGAAACACAGTGACCGATGGGTGAACATTACACCTGGGTGAATATCTTACTACAAACCTATCGCAGGCTTGGGAAGGGCAGAGGGGAGCTGGCGCTGGTCTGATTGGCCAAATTAATTAATAATGAACTGATTTTCTTAGGGGATGTGATTTATGTACTAAACATTGCCCCGTCCTTGGGGACAAAGTATTATTTTCATTATGGAAATCTTATAGTCATGGACTGAGCTAGATATGAGAGAGCAAACTGCTTTCAAGGCTCCTATACTAATTATTGGTCTGTGGATTCACACCTCATGACCTATAGTCAGGTCAGGGCCACCCAGGCTCAGAAAGAAGAGGAAGGGGTCAAATCCAGATGCTAAATATTATTCTTCCACTACAGTGACCCCTGCTCTCCGCCCTAACTTAAAAGGAATAGAACCTGCACAGAAATGTTAAACACACACACAATTCAATAAAATGTGCACATTTATCTGTTGTGTCCATTGCTTCCCAAATGACAAAAATATGCCACGGATTGTGGTTTCCTAAAAGCCCCAAATGTTACATGAATAAGCAGAGTAGCTTTTGTTTTTCACGGAAAATTAACACTAGTGTTGTAAGAAGGTTCTAGAAATGGTAAGGGTTTCATGAAAATAAAGTTTATCTTATAGCTGAAATGTCAAATCATAGGTTAAAAAAAGTTTTCTCTAACGTCAGTTAAGAGCTCAGCAATGACAGGATTTATCTGGTTAAAAAAAAAAACTCACAAGAACAGCTTAGAAAGTTATAATCAATTCTTAACTGTTCAGATTGCTGTTAGGAGACCCATGACATAAATTATTATAAACCTGAGGTCATTGCCTGGGCATATCAAGCAGTAGTTCATAGAATTTCATAACATTTCCATTTAAATGCTGGATAAGCTATGTTACTTGATAATATAGAAATTAACCTGGGGATAATGTTGAAATGTCCCTTGGAAATTTTTTCAAATACTGCAAAGTGCAGCTATTGTGTCATGAAATGTAAATGGATAATGTATACTCGGCACTATTAAAACCAAGTTAGCCCGTTAAAAATGAAGTGTTCTTTACAGGAAAAGATAGATATTTTCACGAGAGAAAGTATTTTATCAGTATACTTACAAGGAACCATAACGTTGAAAACTTCAGTCTTTCTTTAATTAAAGTTGGAAAGTACCAATAATTTCTTCCTACGAAATTCATTTGTGATTGGAAACCTCCCAGTGAAACTGGGGCAGGGAGAATTAAAATATACTTTTGTTTAGTTACGTTAATTCTTGTCTAGAGAACTTGGTATTGACTGAATTATGAAATTCGGACGTCCTTTGCTCTCGGTTTACTGGTGTCTCTAATGGAATGAGCAGAGAAGGAAAACACATGGAGATTCGGGAGAGACCGTGACCCAGGATTAGAAGATCGAGTGTGTTCATTATTGTTACCCCTGCAAATATCTGCTGGTCCTGCCGTTTTTTCTCAAACGTGATCTCCTCATTTCCCTGCCACTCTTCTTATCCTGTGAGATTCCTGGGCTCTTGCTTCTTGGTTCATTTTATCCTGGTGAAACCCTAACCTTGGTAAAACCCTCATGCCTTCCCTGGACCCGCCCCGAGCCTCCGCTCTCACGTCGGCAGCCTAATCCTCCATCTCCAGGGAGCAGGGGACTCTGCCCTTTATCCTCCTCCTGTTCCCGGTGAGCCTGTGTTCCTGCCTTCCTGGGTCCTGACCTTGTGCCTCTTCCTCTCTCCATCCTTGGGTGCAGCGTGGGGATGAGGTGGCCGCCGTGTTGCCCCCCAAGCCTCCCCTTCAGGCCCTCAGCTCCCAGGACGGCCGCCTGCTGATCACCCAGCCCCGAGATCCTCCCAGGTATTTCTCTCCATGGAAGGAAACCCTCATCCAGGAACCCGCCCTCCTCAGGGGCCGTCCACCCCCATGACTGTCCATGCGCAGAAGCAAAGACTCAGACTTGCCGAAATTCGGCCTTTGTACACCAATGCTGGATTAAATCTCGAAGACTGAGTTTTGGGTGAAGTAGAAAGAAAAAGCTTTCTTGCTTTGCCAGGCAGAGGGGGCCACAGCAGGCTAATGACGTCAAGACTGTGTGACCCACCCTGGAGGAGGTAGTGATGGGTCTTCAAGGAGCAGGGTGTGGTCAGCTGGTGGACACTCTTCCGATTGGCTGGTGGTGAGGTCATCGGGAATCAGCATCATCCACCTTCTGGTTCCAGCTGGTCTGGGGTCTCCGTGCTTGTGGGCAGCACGCGGTTAACTTCTCCCACCTGGTGGGAGCTTCAGTATCTGTAAAACAGCTGGAAGGACGTGGCTCAGAATATTATCTACAGCCCTGGAGGAGGAGGAACCAAAGGTCCTTGGCTTTGTTCAATGGCTAAACTATTATTATTTTGTTTTGCTTGACTGTTTTCCTTTCTTTCTGCATTTTCTCACTTCTCTGATTAAATTTATTCTTTGAATAAAGTTTTTCTACAGACAAAAGGCAGGCGGAGGACATGGGTGAGGGTCTATTCTGGGAAGGCCCTGTAGGGTCCTGCTCAGTTATAAGCCCTGACCTCAATTTAGGGCAACTCTGCATGGTCGCTTTAGCTCCAGGGCTGCACACAGAATCTTCCAGTTCCCTCTCCTGCAGCTGGATCTTAGCTGTCTCCCCTCCCTCTTCTGCTGGTCCCCCCAGAGCCCCTCAGAGGTGCTGGGACCACCCGGCACACTTGGAGCAGACAGACATCTGTCTCCCAGGGAACCCAACCTAGGAAGGTCAGTGCCACCAGGAATGACATCTAAGTTATGTCTAGAATACTCCTTCCCTCTACGAGAAAGAAAATAATCAGTGAACAAAAGAAAACTTTTCTTTCAGTTCCTAAGTGCATTTATTGTGTCATTCTTTAATCCGTCTGAATTTATTTTCATGGATCCATATACTGGCATCATTTATTGGATAATGTATAGTTGACCAACTTAGTGAAAATGCAAGTTTTATCCTGTACAGATGCCTTATTGAGCCCTCTTGCTTGAATTTCTCTTCTTTTCAATTTATTTTATTCCAGTTGGTTTTCTGTAAGAACTTACAACATGGGTTTCATTAAATTAAAAAATAACTAGAATTCTTATGGAGATTATATTAAATTCAGAAAAGATCGTAGGGAGAATACACAACTTTATATATTTCAGCCTTCCTATCCATATCCTGAGGGAGCATCACTAATGTTACTTGATAAACGTTTATATTTTAAATGTACTTACACTTTTATTGGAAGATTTAAAATTTTCTTTTATTAAAAATGAGAGGGACTTCCCTGGTGGTCCAGTGGTTAGGGCTTGGCACTTTCACTGCCGAGGGCCCGGGTTCAATCCCTCGTCGGAGAGCTAAAATCCCTCAAGACACACAGCCAAAAAAAAAAGAGAGAGAAAATGAGTGTACATCCAGGACCTCTTAGTTCCCTGCTCCTTCTAGCTCTATTAATATTCATAGCATAAAAGCTCTGGTCGAGTTTATAACATTTACATTCTGTTCCTTGAGCACATCGAGAGAAGAGCCAGCCTCGGTTTTTCTGCCATATTCACGCCCACAGGTGCCTTCACTGGCTCAAGTTCATCTTCTAGTGACTTTAGGAAGAACTGATTGAAGCCGACGCTTGAAAATTTCTCCCGGTGCCTTTCTACTCAAATGCCAGAGTGGCTGATTATGACATTCTTGGTTATCACTTCTTGAGAAGTTTACAGACATTCTTACGATGACTTCTAACATTTAACGTTGCTGGGAGGCCTGAGGGCCCACCAGGAACTTTTCTCCTCATGTGTAACGTGTTCTTTCCACCCGCTGAACCAAAGATTCTTTATTTAGCTCTCAAGTCCTCTTTCTCAGATACAAGTTCACACTTTAGTCTTTAGATTCGAGGTGTGTGCTCTTCACAGTTTCCATGGTGTTATTATTTTTCACATTTTGCTTCTGAACCCTGTCATCTCGTGTTTTTTCTTTCCCGTTGTCTCTTCCTTGAGCTCACAATCTACCTAATGCTGCTTCGTGCTCACTTTTATACAAGTCACGGCTTTCATTTCATGGTGAAATATACGGTCAAACATTTTCATCTGCTCCAAAGTAACAATTTCTGATGAATTTTTTTCCCCCTGCTGCTTGTTTTTTCCCTTCTCTCTCCATTGTCTCTGTGATCTTTGTTTTCTGTGCTGTTTCCTTTTGAATCCAGCTCATATATACCCGGGTGTATTCTTCCTCAACTTGCTGCTTTCAGCGTTAGAGCCATTGCTAGCGGTCCAAGGGAATAAAGGACAGAAAGAAATCTGACTTGGTTAGAATACATCCACCCCAAATCCATGTGTTGAATCCTAACCCCCTCGGAGGTGATCGTATTAGGAGGCGGGGCCTTTGGGGTGATTGAGTCCTGAGGCGATGGGGTTAGTGCCCTCCTAAAAGAAGCTCCAGGAAGACCCTTCGCCCCTTCCTGCTCTGAGCCGGGAGCAGGGACCCCATTCCACCCTGGTCCTGGGCCTCCAGCCCTCAGCACTGTCGGGAATCCATCTCCCATCCCCTGAGCTGTCACCAGTGTGTTCCGTTGGCTGAACTCGTGGAACAGAACCTCAGCAGGCGGGTTGGAGCTGACATCTCCCTCCGACGTGCAGCAGGATGAAGGACCAGCCCTGGGCGGATTGGAGCCAAGCCTCGCTCTCCACTCCGGCCAAACCTGGCTCTCCTCATCACCTGCTCCTGGGCGCGGCTCAAAGAACCGCACTCCTTGTGCTTTCAAGTGGAAATGCATTTGGCTAAACTGAGATGAGCCTCTTGGGTTGTAGGGATGAGGGATGGAAATGACGTTGATGAAATTTTAGTAAAGAAAGGATACGACTTGGAGCCACGAGTAACGTATGTACCTCCGCACAGAGGACTTGAGAGGGACCTCCGGGCGTGTCCAGTGCAGGCCCTGAAACTAGAAACTACTCCCGGCGGGTCCCCCTCCGCCCGCTTCATCCTGTTCAACAAGGCAGGTATTTCTAGTCTTTCCCACTCAGGCCTGGGCCTCCGCTCCCCCTCGGGTCACTGTCTCTATGGAGAAGGGACAGGATGCCCTGGAGACGCATCTCAGACCCTTGCAGGAATCGGAGACGCAGAGCCAGGGAAGGTCTCCTGGGAGGAGCGATGGAGAGCCCCAGCTCCCAGGGAACAGGGAGGAAGCCCCTCTGTGCCATCTGTCTTCGGGACCAGAGCCACCCACGTGCCACCCTGCGTGGAAGCAGCCTGCGTTTACTTCGTTCATGTTCTTCATCTTCTGTGGAAAGGGCCCCAGCAACAGCCAGACGTGCAGAAGGAACCAAGGCACTTTGCCGGGAACCTGCTTTGAAAAGCTTGGGGTCTGAAGTCAAGCTCATGTGTTTGAATTTATGTTCTAATACTTTTCTGCAAGTTCAAGTATCTGAGCCTCAGAATTCTCATCTGAAAATTGGAATAATGATCGGAAGGAGAGTGTAGAGTTCATTTGAGGATAAAATCAGATTAGTAGGTGGGATAGTGAACACAGAGCACTTACCTGGTATTAGTAGGCTCATGACTATATATATATTTTAAATGTTTATTGGAGTGAAGTTGATTTACAATGTTGTGTTAGTTTTAGGTGTACAGCAAAGTGGTTCAGTTATACATCTACATATAGCCAGTCTTTTTAAGATTCTTTTCCCATATTGGTCATTACAGTGTATGGAGTAAAATTCCCTGTGCTATACAGTAGGTCCTTATTAGTTATCTATTTCTTATACAGTAGTGTGTATATGTCAGTCCCAATCTCCCAATTTGTCCCTCCCCTCCTCTTTCCCCCTTGGTAACCATAAGTTTGTTTTCTACATCCTTGACTCTATTTCTGTTTTGTAAATAAGTTCATTTATACCTTTTTTTTTTTAGATTCCACATATAAGCAATACCATATGATATTTGTCTTTGTCTGGTTTACTCAGTATGACAATCTCTACGTCCATTCTTGTTGCTGCAAATGGTGTTATTTCATTCGTTTTTATGGCTGAGTAATATTCCATTGTATATATGTACCACATCTTCTTTATCTATTCCTCTGTTGATGGACATTTAGGTTGCTTCCATGTCTTAGCTATTGTAAATAGTGCTGCAGTGAACATTGGGGTGCATGTATCTTTTCAAATCATGGTTTTCTCTGGATATATGCACAGGAGTAGGATTGCTGGATCATATGGTCACTCTATTTTGGTTTTTTGAGGAAACTCCTTACTGTTCTCCACAGAGGCTACACCAATTTACATTCCCACAAACAGTGTAGGAGGGTCCCCTTTTCTCCACTCCCTCTCCAGCATTTATTGTTTGTAGATTTTTTGATGATGGCCATTCTGACTGGTGTGAGGTGATACCTCATTGTAGTTTTGATTTGCATTTCTCAAATAGTTAGCGATGTTGAGCATCTTTTCATTTGCCTTTTGGCCATCTGTATGTCTTCTTTGGAAAAATGTCTGTTTAGATCTTCTGCCCATTTTTCAGTTGGGTTGTTTGGTTTTTTGATATTGAGCTGCAATGAGCTGTTTGTATATTTTGGAGATTTATCCCTTGTAGGTTGCTTTGTTTGCAAATATTTTCTCCCATTCTGTGGGTTGTCTTTTTGTTTTGTTTATGGTTTCCTTTGCTGTGCAAAAGATTTTAAGTTTAATTAGATCCCATTTGTTTATTTTTGTTTTTATTTTTATTCTAGGAGGTGGATCAAAAAAGATGTTGCTGCGATTTATGTCAGAGAGTGTTCTGCCTGTTTTCCTCTAAGAGTTTCATAGTAGCCAGTCTTACATTTAGGTCTTTAATCCACTTTGTGCTTATTTATGTGTATAGTGTTAGTAAGTGTTCTAATTTCATTCTTCTACATGTAGCTGTCCAGTTTTCCCAGCACCACTTATTGAAGTGACTATCTTTTCTCTATTGTATATCCTTGCCTCCCTTGTCAGAGATTAATTGACCATAGGTGCATGGAATTATCTTTGGACTTTCTATCCTATTCCATTGATCTATATTTTGTTTTTTGTGCCAGTACCATACTGTTTTATTACTGTAGCTTTGTAGTATAGTCTGAAGTCAGAGAGCCTGATTCCTCCAGCTGTTTTTCTTTCTCAAGGTTACTTTGGCTATTTGGGGTCTTTTGTATTTCCATACAAATTGTAAAATTTTTTTGTTCTAATTTTGTGAAAATGTCATTGGTAATTTGATAGGAATTGCATTGAATCTGTAGTTTGCTTTGGGTAGTATAGTCATTTTGACAATATTGATTCTTCCAATCCAAGAACACAGTATATCTCTCCATCTGTTTGTGTCATCTTTGATTTCTTTCCTCAGGATCTTACAGTTTTCTGCATGCAGGTCTTTTGCCTCCTTAAGTAGGTTTATTCCTAGGTATTTTATTCACCAGTATAATTTTGCTGGGACCTGAGAACTTGTTGGGCATACGTGTGCACACTGACCAGACAGCCTTGACCTTGGCCTAGGTAAATTCTAGCCAGGCTCCTTCCTGGCTCGAGACCCTGACCTCCATTGGCTTAGAGCAGGGGTCCCCAACTCCCAGGCCAAGGACCAGTACCAGTCTGTGGCCTATTAGGAACTGGGCCGCACAGCAGGAGCTGAGTGGCGGGCCGGCAAGCGAAGCTTCATCTGTATTTACAGCTGCTCCCCATCGCTCACATTACCGCCTGAGCTCCGCCTCCTGTCAGATCAGTGGTGGCATTAGATTCTCACAGGAGCGCGAACCCTACTGTGAACTGCGCATGCGAGGGATGTAGGTTGTGTGCGTCTTATGAGAATCTAACGCCTGATGATCTGAGGTGGAGCTGAGGCGGTGACGCTAGTGCTGGGGAGTGGCTGCAAATACAGATTATCCTTAGCAGAGAGGTTTGACTGCACAGAGACCATCATAAATCAGTTACTTGCAGACTCACGTCAAAACCCTATCTGTGAGTGGCAAGTGACAATAAGCTGCATCTGGTGACAGGCTTTATAATGGCAGGTGAGCTGATGTACTTCAGTTGTTCAGCTGCATCTGGTGGCAGGCTTTAAGTCAGAATCTGACATGTATTTTAGTCCATGCGTGGCCCACCCATTATTTTATTTACCACTTCCGTCTTTGCCTCTTTCCTGCACTGCACACTTTTCACAGTCACAGTTCTGGTAAGCCCACAAGCTAACCCGAGCCAAAATGAGTAAAAAACAAATGTCGCTGGAGAGCTTCTTTGAAAAGGGGGAAAAACCCAGTGATGAGACAGCAGAAGACTCTAAGACTGCCAACGAAAAGAAAGCTGCATTTAAAAGAAAATGCCAAGAGTCCTACTTAAATTATGGGTTCATTCACATTCTCCAAGCCCGCTTTATATAATACGTGGCTACCGGCTATCCAACGAAGCCATGAAACCTTCACAACTGCTTCGCCACATGGAGACCAAGCACCCTGCATTAAAAGTCAAGGCTTTGGAGTTTTTCAAAAGAAGAAACCATGAACACGAGGAACAGAAGCAGTTATTGAAGGCCACCACGTCATCACGTGTGTCTGCACTGAGAGCACCGTTCTTAGCGGCTAACCGCATTCCTAAAGCTAAGAAGCCCTTTACCGTTGGTGAAGAGTTGATCCTGCCTGCTGCGAAGGACGTTTGTCGTGAGCTTTTAGGAGAGGCTGTAGTTCAAAAGGCGGCACGTGTTCCTCTTTCGGCTAGCACCATAACTAGGTGGATTGATGAAATAGCAGAGGATACTGAGGCCCGATTGTTAGAGAGGATCAGTGAGTCACCGTGGTACGCAGTCCAGGTTGACGAGTCCACCGCCGTTGACAGCAAGGCCACAGTGCTTGTTTCTGTGCGATATACTTTTCGGGAGGGTGTGCCTGAGCATGTGTTGGGTGCACTTTTGTTGCCAACTGACACCACAGCGCAGCTGCAGAACTAGTCAAGTCTCTGACTGGTGACATATCAAGAAAACTGAACCGGTCGTTTTGCGTCGGTATATGTATGGACAGAGCGGCTGCCGTGACTGGACGGCCTTCTGGTTTCACTACTCGGGTCAAAGAGGTCACTTCTGAATGTGAGTCCACACACTGTGTCATCACAGAGAAATGCTGGCTAGCTGAAAAATGTCACCTGAACTTAACAACGTTTTGCAGGATGTGATTAAAATTATCAACCACGTTAAAGTACATGCCCCTAACTCCCGTCTGTTCGCGCAGCTCCGTGAGGAGATGGACACAGAGCACACACGTCTTCCCTTATACGCAGAAGTGAGATGGCTTTCTAAAGGTAGATCAATGGCCGGAGTTTCTGAGTTACAAGAGCCACTCCAGAGATTTCTTTTAGAAGAACAGTCACCACTGGCAGCACGTTTCAGTGACACAGAATGGGTCGCAGAA
>NC_041222.1:108009555-108021477 GCF_002837175.3 Physeter macrocephalus | reverse complement strand
GAATGACAACTGTGTTCAAGTCGGCAGATAAAGTGGCTGCATTCAAAGCCGAGCTGTAATTATGGGGGCGACGAGTGAACATTGGGATTTTTGACATGATTCAAACATTAGCAGAGATTTTGAAAGAGACTGAGCCAGGGCCCTCTTTCTCCCAGCTGGTGCATGGTCACCTGTCTCAGCTTTCAGAAGAGTTTGAGCGTTACTTCCCCACCACAAAAGACCCCTGAACTGGGCAGGAGTGGATCTGCGACCCATTTGTGAATAGCCCAGGCGAATTGACTTTGTCCGTGCTAGAAGAGGATCAACTGCGTGAGATCGCAAGTGACGGTGGCGTTAAAAGTATGTTTGAGACAACTTCAAATCTCCTTACGTTCTGGATTAAAGTCAAGGTGGGATATCCTGAGATCGCCACAAAAGCACTGAAAAGCCTGCTTCCATTTCCAGCATCCTATCCTTGTGAAGCGGGGTTTTCTGCAGTGACGGCACCGAAAACGAGATCACCGAGTAGAGTGGACATAGCAACACACTTCGGGTGTCACTGTCTCCCATCACCCACAGGTGGGACCATCTAGTTGCAGGAAGACAAGCTCAGGGCTCCCACTGATTCTGCATTATAGTGAGTTGTATAATTATTTCATTATGTGTTATAATAATAACAGAAATAAAGTGCACAATAAATGTAATGCGCTTGAACCATCCCCAACCATCCCCCTGCCTCTGGTCCGTGGAAAAATTGTCTTCCACAAAACCGGTCCCTGGTGCCAAAAAGGTTGGGTGGGGACTGCTGGCTTAGAGCATTTAATTTAGAAAACTTTCCACATCTTTCCCTGCCCTTGGAGATGTTAATCTTTGGAAAAGCCTCTGGCCAGTATTATAACCCAGGATTGTCTTTCTCAAGACAATGGTCCTGACTGACCAACCCTTTCAAATATGATCAAACAGGATGATACCCCCCTGGACTCTGGGGCTGGGAAGAGCCTAACTCCTGTGGGCCCCTTGCTGCAGGATATAAGAGGCTTCCTTTCCTGAAGATAAGAGACAGTTTAATTTTCCTTTGGGAAGCACCACTGAGGAAATGCACGTGACCTAGCATTTTCCCAGTCCAGCTCTGCACACCTTGCCTACCCTTCGTTTCAGTGGAGTTTTAACCTCACATGGAGTCCGGCTCCTCTCACCTGTGTAATGGCCTTGGATGAAGTCTTCCTTGCCTGTTCAGCTGTGTCTGGGAAAATTTTTGCTTTGACAGTGCTATGAGTTGAACAAGTATTCTTAGACATAAACTTTATTGAACCTTACGATCAATAAGAAGGGTTAGCACCTGAGTCATGCAACAAAACTCTATTTGCATATAAGCAATTTTGCACTAATGCAGAGCCACAGAAGTTGAAGAATAATACTGTAATTTTTAAAATATTTCACTTTAGAATGTAGTCTGAAGTTAGTGTACTTTTATGATCTAAATGTTTTAGTGATTTTTATCCAAGTAAACAAGCCAATTTATAAAACATTGATTTAAGAGTCACATTCTTTTTCCAGTTTGTTTTCCCTAAATGAATCCACAGGTCTTTATCCCCACCTGAACACATGTTCACGGTTTTCTTCATTTATACTGTCCTCAGAGGAATTCATTATAAAGATAAAATTAAGTGCCAACTTAAAGAAATGCACTGTTTTTGTACATTTAGTTTTCGTATGATTTCTGTGTTTTAGAAAGTAAATATTTTGATTTAAAAGACTCCTGCCAAACTGTTGGACACCTGTAATTTGACATCTATGGAGAATATGCATAAAAAAGAGTTAATTGTTTCAGTAGATGAATCTCTACTCTTTAATCAGCTTAAATATTATTAATATTTGAAAGCCAACTTCCCTCATATATCGTGACTATCTTATAGAATGTTACCCTGTTAAACAGAGTTACAAATTAATTTGATACCTGAATTATGGAAGAGGACATTTAAAGAATCTTTATGGAGAAATTACATAAAAGAGGGGCCTAATATATAATGTTAATGGTTTTTCCTTTACCTCTAGAGCCAGATTTTCATAACATTGAGGGGAGAATATTTTACAGCCCTTCCTAGATCAAACCTGGGTCCATTTTTTTTTTTTTCAGTTCTCCATCTATTTTATTTTATTATTTTTTAACATCTTTATTGGAGTATAATTGCTTTACAGTGGTCTGTTAGTTTCTGCTGTATAACAAAGTGAATCAGCTATTTGTATACATATAATCCCATATCCCCAACCTCTTGCGTCTCCCTCCCACCCTCCCTATCCCACCCCTCTAGGTGGTCACAAAGCACTGAGCTGATCTCCCTGTGCTATGCGGCTGCTTCCCACTAGATATCAATTTTACATTTGGTAGTGTATATATGTCCATGCCACTCTCTCACTTCGTCCCAGCTTACCCTTCCCCCTGCCCGTGTCCTCAAGTCTATTCCCTACATCTGCATCTTTATTCTTGTCCTGCCCCTAGGTTCATCAGAACCATATTTTTTTAGATTCCATATATATGTGTTAGCATATGGTATTTGTTTTTTTCTTTCTGACTTACTTCACTCTGTATGACAGATCCATTTCTCTAGGAGGTGGGTCAAAAAGGATCTTGCTGTGATTGATGTCATAGAGTGTTCTGCCTATGTTTTCCTCTAAGAGTTTTATAGTGTCTGACCTTACATTTAGGTCTTTAATCCATTTTGAGTTATTTTTTGTGTATGCTGTTAGAAAGTGTTCTAATTTCTTTCTTTTACATGTAGCTGTCCTATTTTCCCAGCACCACTTATTGAAGAGGCTGTCTTTTCTCCATTGTATATTCTTGCCTCCTTTGTCCAAGATAAGGGGTCCATATGTTTTTAAAGCTTTTATTTCTCAAGAGTCATTCTCAGCTCAGCAAATATCCATTTGCTATTTCCTGTCCCCTCACATCACTGAAACAAGAAGGAATTGATGCCATTATTTTAGCATTTTAACAAAATTACCACTGAACCTCTTCTTCTCTTGCCTAATTATCATATAGTCTATTTTAACAAAGAAAGAGAAAATATATAAAAGTGAGAGGGTACTCATATCCCTTTATTACAAGGCTAATGCTAATATTCACAGAGATATTCTTTTCATAGTAAAGACCAAAATTGCCTCATCATATTCAAGACAACACAATAATAGACACCATCTAGGTAATTTTTTCTTGAATATATTGAAATTTCAGAGAACATATAAATTCAAATATTCTATGGAGTATTAAAGTAATGGTATTATTTCAGTTTAGAAGCATTTAAAAAATGGATTATTGCTTCTTTTCTATCTTTTCACTGTTCTCAAAAACATTTATTCTAATGATATGCAGAGAAATTTTGGAATATGGTTTTGAAACTAGCCTACCCCTTTTCTTTCTCATATATTTTATTTCACAATCATTTTTAAATCTTAATAGTATCTAGTATTTTCTCCAAGAACACTTTTGTTTAAAACATTATCAAAAGTTTATGTATACTTACCAAAAAATGTTCTTGATAATAATGAGAAACTACCTATATAATTAACATTATCATTTTTAAAGTGATGAAAATGATAAAAGAGGAAAGAAGTAAAATGTACATTAGACCTGGGTAAAGATAACCATTGTATACTTCCTAACACCCATCAACATGTATGATATCATTGGAAGAAAATGGATTCTGCATTTTATGTAGACCAAGGCACAAATTACTACTAAGTAACTATTACACAGATTAGTTTAATACTAGGTTTCCTGATATAATGCCCCTGGGCTATGCGATATTTTAAATAACTAGTGTCCAATACTAAAAGCTTTACAGCTGCAGTTTTGAATGTTATCATTTGGTAAAAACTAAAGTATGAAACATGCCACAAATGAAAAAATGGCTGTATTTTTATGAAAAATATTCTTGATATTGAGGTTTAATCAGAAAAACCAGGAAACTTACAGCCTCAGAAGGAATTGCAACTCTAAAACATAGAGGTTCTTAAGTTATTTTTATTACTAAGGTTGCAATGCTTATTTATTTCCCTAAAATGCCCTAATGCTCAGCATATAAGATGAGACACAATAAGAAAAAGCAAAAGAAAATTTATGTAGGAAGGAGGGAGGTGGGCTGTAGACAGAAATGTGCAAGGAGTGGGGAAATACACAAAGGAGGAGAAATGAGTAGAACAGCTAACACAGAAGAAGTAGACAGGATCAATGCTGGGGAGGTGCTGTGGGCTCCAGAAGTAATCGAAATCAGTACTCACGTGAAATCTTGAGTTGCTTTATCCTGACAATATTTTGAGACATAATTGTGTATAGTTCTGAAAATAATCGAATGCTTTATTAAGTGCAAATTAGGAAATATTTAGTGTCTTACCTTAATCCATGACCCTAGATTATGGAACTCTTCATGCCTTATTATACATGAGGAATTTATTAGGTGATTAAAAACAATTATTGGACATAAAAGTTCAAATTTCAAACAGAAAAATAAATTAATGAAAAAAAACAAAAAATAATTAATGGAAATAAGAGCTAAATTAAGTAGACCAATAATTTAAAAGTTTATTTTTGGTATAATGATATGTAACATTTCACTTCTCTTTTCATATTAAGATAAATTTTCAAATCACCAAATAAAATTTAGTGTAGAATTTTAGAACCAGAAGTAACCTCCATTATCATCTAGTTAAGTGACCAAATTTTGTGCAAAATGATCTTAGAAATATCAAATGACTCTCCCAAGTTAATACAGTGTGTTAATGGCAGATGTAGACCCACATCACGACCCCCTTCTTGTCCTTTAAAGATGAGTATGTTTTCAACGTCCCATAACATCTGGTCCCAAGTCCAGGAGATAGTTTTCAGGGCTTGAGGCAATTTAGGGTCAAGAAAACCAAATTACGAGTGGTTTTTTTTTTTTTTTTTTTTTTGTTGTGGTACGCGGGCCTCTCACTGCTGTGGCCTCTCCCGTTGAGGAGCACAGGCTCCGGACGCGCAGGCCCAGCGGCCACAGCCCACGGGCCCAGCCGCTCCGCGGCACGCGGGATCCTCCCGGACCGGGGCACGAACCCGTATCCCCTGCATCGGCAGGCGGACTCCCAACCACTGCGCCACCAGGGAAGCCCATTACGAGTGTTTTAATCTTACAATCGCATGGGCCCATCCTCCCTTTAGTCCAGATCCTGAAATACTCTCCTAGTGCTCCCTTTCCTTCCATTCATGTTCTGAGCCCACACTTCCCAAAAAAGTGAATATAATTCAGTTCACATCTGTCACCTGCTTGGAATTCTCTAATGTTCTCATCACATTTGGAATAACATCTGGACTTTTTACCTGGTCTACAGTGGTGTGAGCTGACCCCAGCCACCACCGGTGCAGCCAAGTACACTCCTGCCCCATCTGCCTGCTCCTTTCCACCTGCTAATCACCCAGCACCTGCAGTGATGCCAGGATACAGGTGTGCTGCTTTCCCTAGCAGCAGGTGAGAGAATGGAGCTCAGAGGGAGGGAGCAGGTGGCCCCGGGTCACATGGCGGTGGAGCCGGCATTTAAGGGGATCCCTGACCCTGGGGTCTGGCCTCCCCGACCCTGAGCTCCTGCTTCTGCAGGCAGGCTTGCTCTTCTCTGGTTTATTCAGCATTCCAGATTGTGTGCAAAGCTGGGCTGTTTGAACCGCTTTTCCCTTTGTCTGGAAGGCTCTTCTTCCATATCTTTGCATGGTTTGGTTTCATTCATGGATAATCTACAGAAATAACAACATGGAGATAAAAGTCTGGCCCGTCATTAATACAACGTTTTTTGTCCCAAGTGTGTTGCTTTTTTAGGAGGGATTAGATATGCATCCATTGAAGAATTTGCCTAGGTATAAAACCTTTTAAAACAATATAATTACAACATCTGACTACAGATAGGGACATGAATATGTAAAGAAAAGAAAAACATAAAAGCAACATATAGTGTCCTTTTTTAGGACTCTGAGTCTTAAATCCAGAAAACTGATAGGTCTGATGAAACCTTCTATTATATTATACCAACTTCATGGCGATTTTCCTAGAGCTTTGGGACAATGGAAAAGAAACTCTATAAGGAGGTATCTGTGTTGGAAAACATAATTCATGAGTTGAAACTGGATTTCAGGACCATGGCTGAAGATGCTATCATTTTGGTATATTTGAGGGTTCAGCATCTACCACATCAAGGATGGGTAAGAAATAAACCTGAATTAAGACTCTAAAACAGGACAGTAATTATAATCTTACTGTGAAATGAAAATCAAGATTGGAAAATGGCCATGTGCTGTGGGCATTCCATCATCAAGAGATATATACTTCTTTTTAGAATCACCAGAGAAGGACTTAAAAACATTTATTCCAACTATATTCCATAAGTTCAAACAGTGACGTAGACACATGGGAAACATAAAAAGGACCCAGTCTAACTTTAAGAGATGAAAACGACAGTGTCTGAAAGGAAATGTATTTCAAGGGGTTAACAAGGAAATGCAGAAGAAAAAATTTTGATAGGAATTGCATTGACTCTGCAGATCACTTTGAGTAGTACTGGCATCTCAGCTACATTTAATGTTCCACTCTTTGGAGGCTGTCTTTCCATTTCCTTAGATATTCTTTTTTCAGTTTTTTTTTTCTATTGGAGTATAATTGCTTTACAGTGTTGTGTTAGTGTTTGCTGTACAATGAAGTGAATCAGCTCTATGTAGACATACATCACCTCCCTCTTGGGCCTCCCTCTCTCCCCCCATATCCCACCCCTCTAGGTCACCACAGAGCACTGAGCTGAGCTCCCTGTGCTTTATAGCAGGTTCCCTCTAGCTATCTGTTTTACACATGGTAGTGTATATAATATGTAAATCCTAATCTCCCAATTTATCCCACCCTCCCCTTCCCCCACTGTGTCAATATGTCCATTTTGTATGTCTACGTTTCTATTCCTGCCCTGCAGATAGGTTCATCTGTAACATTTTTCTAGATTCCACATATATGCATTAATATACAATATTTGTTTTTCTCTTTCTGACTTACTTCACCCTGTATGACACTCTCTAGGTCTCATTCCTTTTTATGGCTGAGTAATATTCCATTGTATATATGTGCCACATCTTCTTTATCCATTCATCTGTCATTGGACATTGAGGTTGTTTCCATGTCCTGGCTATTGTAAATAGAGCTGCAATGAACATTGTGGTACATGTGTCTTTTTGAATTATGGTTTTCTCACGGTATATGCCCAGTAGTGGGATTGCTGTGTCATATGATAGTTGTATGTTTAAGGAACCTCCATACTGTTCTCCGCAGTGGCTGTATCAATTTACATTCCCACCAACAGTGCAAGAGGGTTCCCTTTTCTCCACACCCTCTCCAGCATTTGTTGTTTGTAGATTTTTTGGTGATGGCCATTCTGACCGGTGTGAGATGATACCTCATTGTAGTTTTGCTTTGCGTTTCTCTAATAATTAGTGATGTTGAGCATCCTGTCATGTGCCTCTTGGCCATCTGTATGTCTTCTTTGGTGAAATGTCTGTTTAGGTCTCCCACCCATTTACTTCTTAAGAGGAAAGGCAGAGAAAAAAATGTAGTTCTTGAAAGCATATAACTTCATGGAAATATATAAATGTGAGGGTAGAAACTTGCTGAAAACCAAGGGAGAACAAGACAAATGACATGAATAATGGGATGTATGATTTGCTTTTCTATGGATGGAAAGAGTTGGGTTTTGATAGAAGACATCATCTTCATAGAGGAACTTCAAACAGGCAGCTCTATTGCATATTTGTTTGCTTCAAACAGTGTCTGAGAAATTCCTGAATGGTTTTGTCCACAGGGTCTTCTCTGAGAAATCAAAACAACAGGTTAGGGCAACGTCTACTCTGTATCTTTGTATTTAATTCTGA
Organism: Physeter macrocephalus; assembly: GCF_002837175.3. Classification (NCBI taxonomy): domain Eukaryota; kingdom Metazoa; phylum Chordata; class Mammalia; order Artiodactyla; family Physeteridae; genus Physeter; species Physeter macrocephalus. Next base: position 108,013,574 of record NC_041222.1, on the reverse strand, counting down.
TTTAGCAAAAAATGCAAAAAAAAAATAGTGCAATGGAAGCGATGGGCTCCTTAGAACACTGCACTATTTTTGTCTTGACAATCACGGAAGAAATCATAGACTTACTAAGATATAGACCCCAAATAACACTCAGCAAAAGTTTGAAAAAAAAAAAAAGGGGTGATTCCAGAAATTTCAGAGAAAAGTAAACCCTGATGTTGAACATCAGTGAAGTGGGTTCTCTGTGCACCAGGGCTGTACTTGCTGGTACAGAAAGGATCCCTGAGAGAATAATTCCAGAACAATGTGTGGTTTATCCCTCTGTCGACTAAAAAAATACATTCACAACCTAAAAGTTGACAGTGATGTTTTACTCGGTGGGAATTTTTAGGACTTCAAGCCTGGGAGGCAGCATCTCAAGTAACCCTGAGAGAACTGCTCTGAGGAGGTGAGGGAATAGCCAGGATACACACAGGAGTTTCTGCAACAAAGGGCAGGTAGTAGGAACAAAAGATTACTGTTAATTAAAAAAAATGAGATATCCCAAGTTAAGAAATGTAGCGCTTTTCTCTGTATGGGAAGATTTAAGAGTCTGGGCTCACTGAAATCATTCCTTTGATCTGCACCTCAGCTCTCCGGGGCCAGTGTTTTCACATCCTGAGTTTCCGCGTGGCTCACCGCAGGGAGTGGCTGCAGTCTGATGGCTGCTAGACGGCAGGTATTCTTTTCCTTCCTGAGTTCCCTCAGGGCTCACAGGCTCACGTTGGAGGGCTGCAGTCGCTGATGACTGTGATGTCTTTTGTTTACTGATGTGGCAGGAGATACTCCATTTCTTACCTCTTAGGAAGTATTGCATCATTAACTTATGCAAGGTCATTTTAGTATCTGTTGCTGAATAGCAACCTCTCCAAAATCCAAGGCTTAAAACTATGCTGAATTCATTTTGCTTGTGAGTCTGCAGTGTGAGGGTTGACAGAGCAGCTCAGGGACCTCAGCTGGCTCTGGGCAGAGGCTGGAGGCTGGAGCCCCCTCTGCTTCCCTGGGTCGTATGTCTCCTGGTACATCTGGTTGTGGGCTGGAGCAGTCTACCTGGAGCTGTTGGGGGCCCATCACAGGGACAGTCCTCTTGGCTGTTGGTTTCTGCACAGCTCGGCGGCTGTACTTCAAGGAGGAGGGTCCCAGGAGCGGCGGGAGAGATGGGGAAGCCACGGGGCCTCCTGCGACCTGCAGGCACCGGGGAGCATCGCTTCCGCCTCATGCTATGGTTTGAAGTGAGTTGCTTGGACCCGCTCAGATTTAGGGGAGGGGGATCAGACTCCTTCCTACGAGAAGACAGAGAACATGCAGGATTGTTTTAAAGCCAATACAGATGCTTTGAAAAATTTAAGACAGTGAAAGGTGTTTCACTTCACATTTTCTGATTGTCTTGCTCAAGGTACTTTTTCTCAGGTGACACTAATTAACATCTTGTGACAAGTCTATTCTTAAAAAACCAGACTGGAGATACTTTTGAGGACGAACTTCCTGCAAGTCCATAGTATTAATCTGAATTTACTTGGGCAGCAGAACCTCAAAGACTGGGATCAGAGTCACCTTCAGTGTATTTCTAAGAAAAGCTTAGCCACACAGACGTCTATAATGATATTCACATTTCCCCATCCTATAAACAGACAGGCCGGTAACTAAACAACTTCACCTTTTTCTTTTCCCTTCCTTAATTTAGTGCTCATTCATCTTTTTGCTGTTAGTAAACCTCCAAGATGATTGAGCCAAGGGGACACAGACACACATACCAGTGGTACCGTGATCTTTCGATAGAAGATGAGATTTATTGGGTAAAACTTACCAGTAGAGAAGCTTTAAATCATTCATGGGTCTTCCACTCTCTCCTTATTCTGTGAATAGGCATGTTTAGGCCAGAGAGAGCTGGATTGGACACACCACGCAAAGGACCACAGAAGAGAGCCCTGACCCAGAAATATTTCATGTCTCTGTATGTAAAGCAATAAACAAAACAAAACACCACGCATACTTGACTACGTTGCAAGTTACTAAATACTTTGAGAAAGGTACATAGCAAAGGACATTTACCCATTAAGCATTTATTAACATTCCCAGGCAGAGGTGGCTTCCTCCTTTGTGCTTCCATAATATTTTGAATAATTTCCTGTATATTCAGAGCCATTTTCTTATCTAATCTTATTCCTACCTTTATCTTCAGGTTCTATACTGGCTCTTTTTTTCCCCAACATAAATGTATTTCAAGACTATCATATTTAAATAACAATGACATATCTAAAACATACATGTTCTGCTTACCACGAAACCCTTTTGCTTGAAAAGCTATGTATATATTGTGCAGATTTTGTGATGTCAGATTCATGACCATCGTAACTTTTCTTTCCTGGCTCCATGGAAACCCCTCCTCCCAGGTCCTCAGAAATGTCCTGCTTGGGAAATGCAGGGGCTGCTTTCTAAGTTCTCATGGCCTGCCGTTCCTGTTGCCTTTGACAAGGGGTGACCACACTTCCTCTCCTCCTGCCTTCTGTCCAGCTGGTTCCGATCTCCCAATGTCAACGTACAGTTTACCCAATATCTCTGCCATTTAAAAAGGCTCATATCTCAGGAAGTGCTGCCCTCACGCTGCTATCTTTTCCAACCCTAGCTCCTGAAATCTAGGAGTCTTTCTTAATGCCGAAAGCTTGGCCTCTGTGCACTGGTGCTGAATCGAATCTCAGACAGAGTATTGGGTGAAGCAGAAGAGCTTTATTGCTTTGCCCGGCAGAGGGGGACACGTTAGGCTCGTGCCCTCTAAACTGTGTGTCCCAACCCGGGAGGATTTGGTGAGGAGTTTTATAGCAATGGTCCAAGGGCAGGGTTGCTGATAAGGATCAGGGTGTGTGCAGGGCCTGCGTTCCTTTAATCGGGCCTCCGGTGGTCTCCTCCTTGTCTCTGCATCCCCTCCCTTCCCAGGTTAGCAACTGTTGGAATCTGCCCTTTGGGACTCAGGGAAGGTCATGGAGTCTGTTCCCTACAAACAAGAAGCAAGGGACAGAAAGGCTTCTGTGCCCGGGAGCCCCACAGGGTCCTGCTTGGTTTCAGTTTCTCTCAGCAAGTATGATCAAGTCTTTACCTATACTCTCTTAAATGGTTTTTCTCATTACTTCCTCTTTATTAAGTCAGGGCATCACTATTTCCTCCATGGATTATTACAAATGCTTCCAATACCTTGCTGCCCTCAGACTAGCTCCTTTGAAGCTGTTCACCCCACTGGTGCTGGAGTGGAAATCTCTACCTGCCTAAAATCACACCTTCCTGCTGCCATCCTGGCAAATTTGTGGTTTCCAGGGCTCTACAATCCTTCTTCTTCTGTTTTACACGTGGCTCCGTTGCTCGGGCTGTTTTTTCCCTCTTCTTCACTGATAAGCTCCCTGCCCTTGGTGACGTGGGTTAGAAACCACATCCCCTGAGAGCCCCTCCCTATAGCCCTCGCTTCTGTCTGATTTTTTTTGTGTGTGTGGTACGCGGGCCTCTCACTGTTGTGGCCTCTCCCGTTGAGGAGCACAGGCTCCGGATTCACAGACTCAGCGGCCATGGCTCACGGGCCCAGCCGCTCCATGGCATGTGGGATCTTCCCGGACCGGGGCATGAACCCATGTCCCCTGCATTGGCAGGCGGACTCTCAACCACTGCGCCACCAGGGAAGCCCAATATTCTTTATTTTAAAGTCTCTTTTGTCTGATATGAGAATTGCTACTCCAGCTTTCTTTTGATTTCCATTTGCATGGAATATATTTTTCCATCCCCTCAATGTCAGGCTGTATGTGTCCCTAGGTCTGAAGTGGGTCTCTTGTAGACAGCATATATATGTGTCTTGTTTTTGTATCCATTCAGCCAGTCTGTGTCTTTTGGTGGGAGCATTTAGTCCATTTACATTTAAGGTAATTATCGGTATGTATGTTCCTATTACCATTTACTTAATTGTTTTGGGTTTGTTATTGTAGGTCTTTTCCTTCTCCTGTGTTTCTTGCCTAGAGAAG
>NC_041222.1:108007851-108009383 GCF_002837175.3 Physeter macrocephalus | reverse complement strand
GTAATCTTTGTTGTAGGTTTTTCTCCTTCATCACTTTAAATATGTCCTGCCACTCCCTTCTGGCTTGCAGAGTTTCTGCTGAAAGATCAGCTGTTAACCTTATGGGGATTCCCTTGTGTGTTATTTGTTGTTTTTCCCTTGCTGCTTTTAATAAGTTTTCTTTGTATTTAATTTTGGATAGTTTGATTAATATGTGTCTTGGCGTGTTTCTCCTTGGATTTATCCTGTATGGGACTCTCTGTGCTTCCTGGACTTGATTAACTATTTCCTTTCCCATATTAGGGAAGTTTTCAACTATAATCTCTTCAAATATTTTCTCAGTCCCTTTCTTTTTCTCTTCTTCTGGGATCCCTATAATTCGAATGTTGCTGCATTTAATGTTGTCCCAGGCGTCTCTGAGACTGTCCTCAGTTCTTTTCATTCTTTTTTCGTTATTCTGCTCTGCTGTCTGTTCGATTTCCAAGATTTTGGATCATCTTTCTTTTTCAGGTAGACTGCCTGTTTCCTCTTCATTTGTTAGGTCTGGTGGATTTTTACGTTGCTCCTTCATCTGCTGTGTGTTTTCCTGTCTTTTTATTTTGCTTATCTTACTGTGTTTGGGGTCTCCTTTTTGCAGGCTACAGGTTCATAGTCCCTGTTGTTTTTGGTGTCTGTCCCCAGTGGCTAAGGTTGGTTCAGTGGGTTGAGTAGGTTTCCTAGTTGAGTGGACTGGTGCCTGTTTTCTGGTAGATGAGGCTGGATCTTGTCTTTCTGGTGGGCAGGTCCACGTCTGGTGGTGTGTTTTGGGGTGTCTGTAGCCCTATTATGACTTTAGGCAGCCTCTCTGCTAATGGGTGGGGCTGTGTTCCTGTGTTGCTAGTTGTTTGGCATAGGGTCCACGTCTGGTGGTGTGTTTTGGGGTGTCTGTAGCCCTATTATGACTTTAGGCAGCCTCTCTGCTAATGGGTGGGGCTGTGTTCCTGTGTTGCTAGTTGTTTGGCATAGGGTGTTCAGCACGGTAGGTTGCTGGTCTTTGAGTGAAGCTGGGTCTTGCTGTTGAGATGGATATCGCTGGGAGATTTTCGCTGTTTGATATTATGTGGAGCTGGGAGGTCTCTTGTGGACCAGTGTCCTGAAGTTGGTTCTCCCACCTCAGAGACACAGCCCTGATGCCTGGTTGGAGCACCAAGAGCCTTTAATCCACACGGCTCAGAATAAAAGGGAGGAAAAATAGAAAGAAAGAAAGAGGATAAAATAAAGTAGGATAAAATAAAATAAGGTTATTAAAATAAAAAATAATTACTAGGAAGAAAAATTTTAAAAAGTAAAAAACAAAAAACCAGGATGGTCAGAACCCTAGGACAAATGGTGAAAGCAAAGCTATACAGACAAAATCTCACACAGAAGCATACACATACACACTCAAAAAGAGAAAAAGGGGAAAAAAGTAATATATCTTGCTCCCAAAGTCCACCTCCTCAATTTGGGATGATTCGTTGTCTATTCAGGTCTTCCACAGATGCAGGTACATCACATTGACTGTGGAGATTTAT
>NC_041222.1:107994225-108007585 GCF_002837175.3 Physeter macrocephalus | reverse complement strand
CAGGACGGGGTTAAAGGATCAGCTGATTCAGGGGCTCTGGCTCCCTCAGGCCGGGGGGAGGGAGGGGCACGGATGCGGGGCGAGCCTGCGGCGGCAGAGGCCGGCGTGACGCTGCACCGGCCCGAGGCGCGCCGTGCCTTCTCCCCGGGAAGTTGTCCCTGGATCACTGGGCCCTGGCGGTGGCGGGCTGCACAGGCTCCCGGGAGGGGCGGTGTGGAGAGTGACCTGTGCTCGCACACAGGCTTCTTGGTGGCGGCAGCAGCGGCCCTAGCGTCTCATGCCCGTCTCTGGGGTCCGCGCTGATAGCCGCGGCTCGCGCCCGTGTCTGGAGCTCCTTTAAGCGGCGCTCTGAATCCCCTCTCCTCGCGCCCCAGGAAACAAAGAGGCAAGAAAAATTCTCTTGCCTCTTCGGCAGCTCCAGACTCTTTCCCGACTCCCTCCCGGCCAGCTGTGGCGCACTATCCCCCTTCAGGCTGTTGTTCACGGCGCCAACCCCAGACCTTTCCCTGTGATCCGACCGAAGCCCGAGCCTCAGCTCCCCGCCCCGCCCGCCCCGGCGGGTGAGCAGACGAGCCTCTCGGGCTGGTGAGTGCCGGTCGGCACCGATCCTCTGTGCGGGGATCTCTCCCCCTCCGCCACCCGCAGTCTCCGCCCTCGAAGGGGCTTCTGGTGTGTGGAAACCTTTCCTCCTTCACGGCTCCCTCCCACTGGTGCAGGTCCCGTCCCTATACTTTGTCCCTTCCCAGGTACGTGGGGAGTTTCCTGCCTTTCGGGAGGTCTGAGGTCTTCTGCCAGCGTTCGGTGGGTGTTCTATAGGAGAAGTTCCACGTGTAGATGTATTTCTGATGTATCTGTGAGGAGGAAGTCCTGCCTTTCGGGAGGTCTGAGGTCTTCTGCCAGCGTTCGGTGGGTGTTCTATAGGAGCAGTTCCACGGGTAGATGTGTATGTGATGTATCTGTGGGGAGGAAGGTGATCTCCGCGTCTTACTCTTCCGCCATCTTCTCTGTCTCTCCATATATATTTTTAAAAATTTATTTTATTTTTGGCTGCGTTGGGTCTTCACTGCTGTGCGCGGGCTTTCTCTAGTTGCGACGAGCGGGGGTTACTCTTCGTTGAGGTGCGCGGGCTTCTCATTGCGGTGGCTTCTCTTGTTGAGGAGCACGGGCTCTAGGCACGCGGGCTTCAGTAGTTGTAACACACGGGCTCAGTAGTTGTGACTCGCGGGTTCTGGAACGTAGGCTCAGTAGTTGTCGAGCACGGGCTTAGTTGCTCCGCGGCGTGTGGGATCTTCCCGGACCAGGGCATGAACCTGTGACCCCTGCATTGACAGGCAGATTCTTAACCGCTGCACCACCAGGGAATCCTGTATCCATATATTTTTAAATAAAATAAGAAATAAATAAAAACGAGAGGGTTAATTTTGTTGCAGGGAAATTGATAGGACATCTTTTACTAATAAAACAGACTGGGTGAGTCTTCATCAAATGATGAGGGCGACATGTGAGAAGCAGACTCTTAGAAGATCCTGCCCCAGCATGAAGTAGCCAGATACTCTTTCCCCCGTACGTCTTTAGGGAGGTCATGTGGAGGACTAGGTCATGAGAGGGTCCTTTCCAGGTGAGGAGGGAGGAGACTTCATCCCGAAGCTCCCTGACCCGCCTCCCCTTGGTCAGTGTTCCCACTGGGTATCCTCGCACCTACAGTTTTGTGCTTGTATCACAGCATCTCAGCTGTCACTGGGGAGGCAGGTCCCCTGTGGGTCCCCGCGGCTGGTGGACCGCGACAGCGATGGGCTCACCTATCAGTTAGCACCACAGGTACAGCGTCTCCATTCACAGCAACAACAGTGGCCGCATCAGTGACCTGGCTGCTTGGGCGTTTTGAGCTTGTTCAGCAATCATAACACACAATGTTTAGGTTCCTATTAGTTTCAGGGTAAAATAATATAATTTTTTCTCACGCAGTCTCGCCTCATGCTCAGTTAAAAACCAAAGTAACTACTGAATCGGATGTTTTGAAAATGTGAGTTAGTGATCTGACATCCAAATGGTGAAGATCTTACTTTAAGTCTCGTAACTATGGTTTGCAGTCCAAGAGTTCTTGACAGGTAAAACGTATCCACTGGTCTGAATCTCTGAGATCATTTGGCTCCAGTAAGTATTTAAGTGGTAGGTTGATCCATTTCATAGGCTTAGTTGTTAAATGTTCATTTTGTGGATTTTTCTTAAAGAATTATTTTGCCTGCTGAGAACATACTCTCTTTCCAACCTAAGATGGGCTTTTGATAAGAGAGCCAATACATGTCGCCTCTTCCTAAATATCTTGAAAAGCCTTAGGCAAGTGTAGTTAAAATCGTTTGTCTGAAACACAGGGGGTGTTATAACATGACCTCTAATTACTGACATGTGTGCAGTAAGTGGTGAAATTTGCGGAAGCAGCCACCATACACCCAGCCCCAGAGACTCATCGCCACTCATTTAGTTGTTAATTCTGGTAAAATATAAGCCCCATTAAGATAATGTGTCTATTTTATTCACTTCTTATATATCATGTGCCTAAAAGTATTTTTTGTGGCTAGAATGTCTAGAGTTGGCCCAAATAAACAACTCTCTCCTGCTTGTTTTACCAATCTAAATAATTTTCTCTGTTCTCATTTTGTTTTCTGGTTCCTTGTGCAAATGTGTCTTTTCTTATATATGTGTGTGTTTCTCTCTCTCTCTGTATCTGTGTGTGTGTGTGTGTGTGTATATACACATGTACTTGTACATATACATATAAGTATCTTATATGTATATTCCTTGGCTTCCAATTAGAGTATAATAATTATATTATTGTACACCTGCATTGTGGAGTCATTAATATTAATAGTATTAATATTAATATATTATTAATATTTATATTCCCCTTATCATCACCCAAAGAGTCTTCTTTGAGTTTACCCATTTCAATCTTGGATAATATTTTTTCAGTGCAAACACGTTACACTGTTTAAAAAAAACTAGTGCCTGGGTGAAAAATTGTTAGTGCCTCAGCAGGAGTTACATTGAAACTAAAGAGTGCCTCAAATAACCTAGGTCTGTAAGTCAGCAGGGCCTTTACTTTACCTTGTCATTGCTGGTCACACAAAAGTACTGACTAGAAAGAAAGGTCCTTGGAAATTCTTGGGCTCTGGATGCTGATGGACCTGGACTTGGACATGACCCACCATTTCCTTGTGGTGAAAGTTACAAATCATGGAGCCTTAGTTTCCTTATCCAAAAAACAGGACTTAAAAAAAATTTTTTTAAATTTTATATGGGAGTCTAGCTGATTAACAATGTTGTGATAGTTTCAGGTGCACAGCAAAGAGACTCAGCCACATATATACCCGTATCCATTCTCCCCCAGACTTCCCTGCCATCCAGGCTGCCACATAACATTGAGCAGAGTTCCCTGTGCTCTACAGCAGGTCCTTGTTTGTTATCCTTTTTAAATATAGCAGTGTGTACATTTCGATCCCAAACTCCCAATTTATCCCTCCCCCCTGCCCTTCCCCCCAGTAACCATAAGTTCATCCTCTAAGCTTGTGAGTCTGTTTCTGTCAAAAAACAGGTCTTTATGGGACCACATTTTCAGAGATATTGTGAGATTGGATGGAACACATGGTGTGTAGCAGGCTTGCCCCATTTATTATCTCACAACACCTTCAAGGTGAGGGATATAGAACCATCAGACTATTTATATGTCATCTGTGTCGACATTTAATTACTTCCGCCATTTTCTGTCATGAAATCCTGGGCCATTCTCCTCTCCTAACTGCATTTTCCCTCTTCTGCAGAAGGACAACGTGAGGGTGATGTGGTGTCGCCATGGCTGGGGAGGTTCTTCTGTGTTTACAAGTATACTAAATCAGGCATTTCCTGTTATCTTAAAGTTTTGGCAAAGATACCCAAAGGTACAGAAAGGTAAAATGAGCGCTGTACCTCCTAAGTAAGACTAGATAAGAGATATTGAAAATGTTTTGTGACCTTTAGTTTATTATCCAACTCAGAACAGACATAAGATTTGTTTGAAAGTTGTAGAGATTGGAGAGTGTGAATTTATTTCAGAAGAAATGCCAGTCTGCTGTGCTTTTGGAAATAAACCTACATCACCTTAAGCTATGTAAGGGGAAATTCAAGATAACCATTTGTGGCCTTTGGCACATGTGCTTTGGAGTTGAAGTAGTTCCGGGAAAGATTTCCGACTCCCTTGTGAAGTGTCTAGCTTGGCATCTGCTTTGGGGCTGAAGACCAACAGAGGATGCTTGAGGCCTTGGAGTGTGTGCAGGGACGGACATGAGGGGGCCTCGTTCTCAGAGGCAGGTGACCTCAGCAGGTCCGTGTCGGCATAAGTACTCAGAAGCAGAACCCAATGTGGAAGTTCCCAGCTTCAGTTAGAAGCTGCGCTTCCTGAGGTTGGATGGCCCCAGGCTGCTACAGGAGATGCAGGGAAAGAAGAGACCACGCGCCTTTCTACCTGCAGACCTCCCAGGGCAGAGTAAGAAAAGCCAGGGGATGGAGGATGTCCCACACCGTGAGTGTGGGGTTTTAGTCTACACAGGACTGGATGTTCTAATTCCTGAGAAAATACATCTATTTCCTGAGAGTGAGGAAAACGTGAAAGCTGACGAGGAAGTAGTCCGTGGAGATGGCTAAAGAGTTTTCTCTTTTTGAACCCTAATATGTACAATTCATTTAATAACTACTTCCATGAACTTAGGTGCCTTGTAATATTTGGGCAGGTGGATTCAGGTGAACTCTCTTCCCTTTGGAATTGACCGAGCCACTCTTCAGGTGAGCTAGGACTCCACAAGCACAAGGTTGAGAGAGTGTCATAGAATGGAGATTATCATCTGTGGCAGACACCAAGAGGCTCCACCCAGACCCCTCTGTAAGGAGGGACTTGCTGCCCGGCAGTGAGAAGTACACTCAGCGGACCTTTCCTTTGTAGAGTAAAATGCCCACTGTCCAGTGCCACACCCTCCTGGGGAAACCGGTGTCTCCTGTCTGAGCAAGACGGGGGTGAAAGGCACAGCCACGTCCACCGTAGGGAACCACCTGCTGGGCAGTAGTTGCTCTCGAGTCCTCTGCCAGGTTGACCAGAGCTTTCCCTGGTCTACACTTCAGTTCAGCTTCGTGCTCTACCTAATCCTCCTTACTTCCCCTCCTCTCACAGGTACCAGTCCCTAACTTCATGCACCCAAATCCCTCTCCGGATCTGTCTAGACAACCCGACTGCAGCAACGTGCAGGAGATGGGGCTTTAGAACTGGATCGTTCATTGCATGGCTGCAGTGAAGGCCCTACCCACCATTAGATAGAACCCAACCCAAATTGCCGGGTCCGCTGCAGAAGCATCCCCCGGGATGACTGTTGACCACTGCAGGCTCAGTGAAGTAGTTGCCCCTGTTGCAGCTGGGACTCCAGTTGTAGTATATTTGCTGTCTGTCTTGTATGACCCCAGGCAGGTGGTATGCAGCCAGTGATTTGCTGAATCAATTATTTTCATCACAATAAGAAAAAAAAATAAAAGGATAAGAAACACTTTAGATTCACATGGAGAGGAAAAAATCCAAACATTTACAGTTCTTCTCCCAGGCTCTGTTAGCTTCCCTACCCTCTCACATATTACAGCCTAAAAGAATATGGACCCCCTGGACATCCTGCAGAGCATTCCACAGTCCAGTCCATTAATGCCATTATGTTGCCTGGTCCAGATGAGCAAGAGGTGACTAGCACCTTGAAGGCATTGGTGAGACAGGTGTACTCCAGAGGTAGAAGGACAAATGCTACAGATTCATAATCTGGACACAGGCATAAATTTTAGGAGCCCAGGAGTCCAGTGGTCAGTCCTGGATGTGTCCTCTAGGGTAAGAGCTCATTATTGTTTTGAACCTCTTAGTGTGAAAAGGAAGTGTGTTGCTTGATGAACCCCTTTAGGTTCTGAACTTATTGCGCTCCACACTTAGGAACACTGGTTGCCCTATTACTGGTGGCATGAAAGGTAACCAGCTTTGAGTGGAGCAGAGGGAAAGATGTGAGCCATGTACTTAGGCAGACCCTCTGCGTGTTGGAAGTGGTAAGAGAGATTGATTCCAGAAGAAGACACAGTGAGTCTCTGTTATCTGCAACCTTAACCATTCAAAGGAAACACTGGAGAGCTTTCTTTTGACATCAAGCACCTTCCTATACTGCCTTACAAGTTTCATGGGAAGTAGGGAGAATCCTCAATGCTATGGTTCCATCAGTGACAGGGGATGTATGTAATATCAGGAAGTCCACAGACCACCTCCCCTGAGAAGTTCCTGTAGTCAAACAGTTTTGATTCAAAATAGGCCAGCCCTGGACATGACATGAGCCTCTTGAAGCAGCACATGGACCATTTTAGAAGACTATTGTACATAGAGTCCTGTAAAATTTTTTTGATTTTTAATATTACAAAGAAGTTTGTGGAATCAAATGAAGAAATTGTGATAGTAGATAATATGGTTCATACTTCCATGTCTGGTTCTGAGAGTTCTTATACTGGGGATGGGGTGTGTTTTCTAGGTGTAATCCTGGCACTCTTGGCTCTTGGCTTAGAAATGGACCATGCACTCTAACCAGTAACCTTCTGTTAACACCTTCTCTACTGTAGGGCTCAAATGTGTCATCTCCAGAGCTCTGAACCCATCAGATGATGTAACAAATAATCATGCCCATCCCCCCAAAAAAGAGAAAACCTTGACATATATGCAAGTTTTAAATGTAAATAAATTCTTACATACAGTAACATGGCTAAATTTCATGGACATAATGTTGATCAAAAAATGTCAGAAAACAGCATACTTTGTAAGTTCACATTTATAAAAAGTTTTAAAACAGGCAAAACTAATGAATGAGTGATAAAGTCAGAATTGTAGTTACCTCAGGTTGGGGAAAGTAGGGGATAAATGTGAAGGGGAGTGAGGGAACCCTCTGGAAATATCCTCTATCTTTATTTTGGTGATAAATACCTGCGTGTATTCACATGTAAAAATGTATAAACATGTATACTGAAGACGTGTGCAGTTTATGTACATCTCAATAAAAAGTATTAAAGAAAGAAAAGACAAAGACAGTAAAAAACAGCAACAAAAACCTTAGAAGGAAACCAGTGATGGTAAACGCAACAGAATATCGAGAAATACTGGGATATGCCCTTTATCATGGTGTCTAAGACTGATGCTGTGTACTAATCCCAGTCCAATCCCTAGGGTCTTCCATTCCAAGGCAAACTATTTATAAGGCTTTTTGAGTTATCATCCTTAAGCTCGTGCTATACTTATGATAAAAACCATCATTTCAGCTTATATAGTTTTCTCACATACTCTTTAGCATAAGTATTTTTAATAGTTCTCCTAGTAGTTATGCCTTGCTATGAACTAAAATAGTCAGTTATAATTTTACTTTTTTCTGAAAATGCTGTGTTTTTCCTTATAAAATACTTTATCTGCTTAATAACTGGCCATTAATTATAAATATTAGATTTCAAGTTAAAAAATAATATCAATTTTACACTGAAACAGGGGTCTTTTTCATATAGTGACTTTGCTTATGTTAAGATTAAGACTTTGAATGTTTATGCACATAGCTGAACTGTAACTGGAAAAGAAAAGTCATTAATGAAATTTCTAGTTCACTAAGAACAGAAACAAATTTAATCGTGTAAGTAAAAATACGTCGCTCTTGACATTTTTGCCTCACATATTGGTTTTCCAGCTAAGTGATATAATTTTATGACTCTCTCAAAACTCCAAACTAAGATCTCAACTAATGTGTAAATGAACTCTGGGGCCTCAATTCAGGAATTAAAAAATAATATTGATAATAATATAATTACCTAAATTGGAGCCAGGGAATGAAAAAACAGTAATTTTAAATCATAGGAGATGTCAGTTGTACAGTTTTACTTTTTTGAATTTGAGAAATGAGTGTCTAGTTATTCCATTTTTCAAATATATTGACTATCAGAAAATTAATACAGTTTTGAGTTTTGTTGGGTTTAAAGGAATTTAGCTAGATATTAGAGCATTCTATATTCAAAGTAGACAACTTTTAAGTATTTAAATTTTAGGAAAACATGCATTTCTGTATAGGCGTCTGTATAAATAGCTGAGTTATTCTCTCTCCATAGTCTGATCCAAGGGATACTCGTTTAATCACCTTTGCTATTCTAGCACTTTTGTAAACAATGTTCTAACCTGCACTCTTAATTGCCATTTTCTTTTTCTTTTTAACATCTTTATTGGAGTATAATTGCTTTACAATGGTATGTTAGTTTCTGCTGTATAACAAAGTGAATTAGCTATGCATATGCATATATCCCCATATCTCCTCCCTCTTGTGTCTCCTTCCCACCCTCCCTATCCCACCCCTCTAGGTAGTCACAAAGCACTGAGCTCATCTCCCTGTGCTATGCGGCTGCTTCCCACTAGCTATCTGTTTTACATTTGGTAGTGTATATATGTCCATGCCACTTTCTCACGTCATCCTGGCTTACTCTTCCCCCTCCCTATGTCCTGAAGTCCATTCTCTACGTCTACATCTTTATTGCATCTTTTTTTTTTTTTTTTTAGATTCCATATGTATGTGTTAGTATACGGTATTTGTTTTTCTCTTTCTGACTTATTTCACTCTGTATGACAGACTCTAGGTCCATCCACCTCACTACAAATAACTCAATTTCATTTCTTTTTATGGCTGAGAAATATTCCAAGAGTATTCCCTTTTCTCCACACCCTCTCCAGCATTTGTTGTTTCTAGATTTTTTGATGATGGCCATTCTGCCCAGTGTGAGGTGAGACCTCACTGCAGTTTTGATTTCTCTAATGATTAGTGATATTGAGCATCCCTTCATGTGTTTGTTCGCAATCTGTATATCTTCTTTAGAGAAATGTCTGTTTAGGTCTTCTGCCCATTTTTGGATTGGGTTGTTTGTTTTTTTGATATTGAGCTGCATGAACTTCCTTTATATTTTGGAGATGAATCCTTTGTCAGTGTTTCATTAGCAAACATTTTCTCCCATTCTGAGGGTTGTCTTTTCGTCTTGTTTATGTTTTCCTTTTCTGTGCAAAAGCTTTTAAGTTTCATTAAGTCCCATTTGTTTATTTTTGTTTTTATTTCCATTCCTCTAGGAGGTGGGTCAAAAAGGATCTTGCTGTGATTTATGTCATAGAGCGTTCTGCCTAGGTTTTCCTCTAAGAGTTTTATAGTGTCTGGCCTTACATTTAGGTCTTTAATCCATTTTGAGTTATTTTTTGTGTATACTGTTAGAAAGTGTTCTAATTTCTTTCTTTTACATGTAGCTGTCCTGTTTTCCCAGCACCACTTATTGAAGAGGCTGTCTTTTCTCCATTGTATATTCTTTTTGTTGCAGTGGTAAATGGGATTGTTTCCTTAATTTCTCTTTCATATTTTTCATTATTAGTGTTAGGAATGCAAGAGATTTCTGTGCATTAATTTTGTATCCTGCTACTTTACCAAATTCATCTATTAGCTGTAGTAGTTTTCTGGTAGGACCTTCAGAATTCTCTATGTATAGTATCGTGTCATCTTCAAACAGTGATAGCTTTATTTCTTCTTTTCTGATTTGGATTCCTTTTATTTCTTTTTCTTCTCTGATTGCTGTGGCTAAAAGTTCCAAATATATGTGGAATAATAGTGGTGAGAGTGGGCAACCTTGTCTTGTTCCTGATCTTAAAGGAAATGGTTTCAGTTTCTCACCATTGATAATGATGTTGGCTATGGGTTTGTCATATATGGCCTTTATTATGTTGAGGTAAGTTCCCTCTATGCCTACTTTCTGGAGGGTTTTTATCATAAATCGGTGTTGAATTTTGTCCAAAGCTTTTTCTGCATCTATTGAGATGATCATATGGTTTTTCTCCTTCAATTTGTTAATATGGTGTATCACATTGATTTGTGTATATTGAAGAATACTTGCATTCCTGGGATAAACCCCACTTGATCGTGGATTATGATCCTTTTAATGTGCTGTTGGATTCTGTTTGCGAATATTTTGTTGAAGATTTTTGCATCTATGTTCACCAGTAATATTGACCTGTAGCTTTCTTTCTTTGTGACATCTTTGTCTGGGTTTGGTATCAGGGTGATGGTGGCCTCGTAGTATGAGTTTGGGAGTGTTCCTCCCTCTTCTATATTTTGGAAGAGTTTGAGAAGGATAGGTGTTAGCTCTTCTCTAAATGTTTGATAGAATTCGCCTGTGAAGCCATCTGGTCCTGGGCTTTCGTTTGTTGGAAGATTTTTAATCACACTCTCAATTTCAGTGCTTGTGATTTTTCTGTTTATATTTTCTATTTCTTCTTGGTTCAGTCTCAGAAGGTTGTGCTTTTCTAAGAAATTGTCCATTTCTTTCAGGTTGTCCTTTTTATTGGCATGTAGTTGCTTGTAGTAATCTCTCATGATCATTTGTATTTCTGCAGTGTCAGTTGTTACTTCTCCTTTTTCATTTCTAATTCTATTGATTTGAGTCTTCTGCCTTTTTTTCTTGATTAATCTGGCTAATGGTTTATCAATTCTGTTTATTTTCTCAAAGAACCAGGTTTTAGTTTTATTGATCATCACTATTGTTTCCTTCATTTCATTTTCATTTATTTCTGATCTGATATTTATGATTTCTTTCCTTCCTCTAACTTTGGCATTTTTTTGTTCTTCTTTCTCTAATTGCTTTAGGTGTGAGGTTACGTTTATTTGAGATGTTTCTTGTTTCTTGAGGTAGGATTGTATTGCTATAAACTTCCCTCTTAGACTGCTTTTGCTGCATCCCATAGGTTTTGGGTGGTTGTGCTTTCATTGTCATTTTTTTCTAGGTAGTTTTTGATTTCCTCTTTGCTTTCTTCAGTGATTTCTTGGTTTTTAGTAGTGTATTGTTTAGCCTCCATGTGCTTGTATTTTTTACAGATTTTTTTTCCTGAAATTGATATCTAGTCTCATAGCGTTGTGGTCAGAAAAAATACTTGATATGATTTCCATTTTCTTAAATTTACCAAGGCTTGATTTGTGACCCAAGATATGATGTATTCTGGAGAATGTTCCATGAGCACTTGAGAAGAAAGTGTATTCCATTGTTTTTGGATAGAATGTTCTATAGATATCAATTAAGTCCATTTTGTTTAATGTATCATTTAAAGCTTGTGCTTCCTTATTTATTTTCATTTTGGATGATGTGTGCATGGGTGAAAGTGCGATATTAAAACCCCCTACTATGATTGTGTTACTGTTGATTTCCCCTTTTATAGCTGTTAGCATTTGCCTTATGTATTGAGGTGCTCCTATGTTGGGTGCATAAATATTTATAATTGTTATATCTTCTTCTTGGATCGATCCCTTGATCATTATGTAGTGTCCTTCTTTGTCTCTTGTAATAGTCTTTATTTTAAAGTCTGTTTTGTCTGATATGAGAATTGCTACTCCAGCTTTCTTTTGATTTCCATTTGCATGGAATATCTTTTTCCATCCCCTCACTTTCACTCTGTATGTGTCCCTAGGTTTGAAGTGGGTATCTTGTAGACAGCATATATACGGGTCTTGTTTTTGTATCCATTCAGCCAGTCTATGTCTTTTGGTTGGAGCCGTTAATCCATTTACATTTAAGGTAGTTATTGATATGTATCTTCCTACTACCAGTTTCTTAATTGTTTTGGGTTTGTTATTGTAGGTCTTTTTGTTCTCTTGTGTTTCCTGCCTAGAGTAGTTCCTTTAGCATTTTGTTGTAAAGCTGGTTTGGTGGTGCTGAATACTCTTAGCTTTTGCTTGTCTGTAAAGGTTTTAATTTCTCCATCAAATCTGAATGAGATCTTTGCTGGGTAGAGTAATCTTTGTTGTAGGTTTTTCTTTTTCATCACTTTAAATATGTCCTGCCACTCCCTTCTGGCTTGCAGAGTTTCTGCTGAAAGATCCGCTGTTAACCTTATGGGGATTCCCTTGTATGTTATTTGTCCCTTGCTTCTTTTAATATTTTTTCTTTGTATTTAATTTTTGGTAGTTTGATTAATATGTGTCCTGGCTTGTTTCTTCTTGTATTTATCCTATATGGGACTCTCTGCACTTCCTGAACTTTATTGACTATTTACTTTCCCATATTCGGGAAGTTTTCAACTATAATCTTTTCAAATATTTTCTCAGTCCTTTCTTTTTCTCTTCTTCTTCTGGAATCCCTATAATTTGAATGTTGGTGCGTTTACTCTTGTCCCAGAGGTCTCTGAGACTGTCCTCAATTCTTTTCATTCTTTTTTCTTTATTCTGCTCTGCCATAGTTATTTCCACTCTTTTATCTTCCAGGTTACTTATCCGTTCTTCTGCCTCAGTTATTCTGCTATTGCTTCCTTCTAGAGAATTTTAAATTTCATTTATTGTGTTGTTCATCATCATTTGTTTGCTCTTTAATTCTTACAGGTCCTTGTTAAACTTTTCTTGTATTTTCTCCATTCTATTTCCAAGATTTTGGGTCATCATTACTTATCATTACTTTGAATTCTTTTTCAGGTAGACTGCCTGTTTCCTCTTCAGTCTCATGGGTTTTTACCTTGCTTCTTCATCTGCTGTGTGTTTCTCTGTCTTCTCATTTTGCTTAACTTACTGTGTTTGGCATTTAACTAACTTACTGTGTTTGGCGTCTCCTTTTCGCAGGCTGCAGGTTCGTAGTTCCCGTTGTTTCTGTTGTCTGCTCCCAGTGGCAAAGGTTGATTCAGTGGGTTGAGTAGGCTTCCTTGTGGAGGGGACTAGTGCCTGTGTTCTGGTGGGTGAGGCTGGATCTTGTCTTTCTGGTGGGCAGGACTGCATCTGGTGGTGTGCTTTAGGGTGTCTGTGACCTTATTATGATTTTAGGCAGCCTCTCTGCTAATGGGTGGGGTTGTGTTCCTATCTTGCTAGTTGTTTGGCATAGGGTGTCTAGCAGTGTAGCTTGTTGGTCATTGAGTGGAACTGCGTCTTAGCGTTGAGATGGAGCTCTTTGGGCGAGCTTTCGCTGTTTGAAATTATGTGGCGCCAGGAGGTCTCTTGTGGACCAGTGTCCTGAACTCGGCTCTCCCACCTCAGAGGCACAGGCCTGACACCCGGCTGGAGCACCAAGATGGCGTGACGTTGCGCCAGCCTGAGGCGCGCTGTGCGTTCTCCCGGGGAAGTTGTCACTGGATCATGGGACCCTGGCGGTGGCGGGCTGCACAGGCTCCCGGGAGGGGCGGTGTGGAGAGTGACCTGTGCTCGCACACGGGCTTCTTGGTGGCTGTAGCAGCAGCCTTAGCAGCTCATGCCCGTCTCTGTTGTCCGCGCTGATAGCCATGGCTTACGCCCGTGTCTGG
>NC_041222.1:107993224-107994214 GCF_002837175.3 Physeter macrocephalus | reverse complement strand
AAAATAAATAAGTAAATAAAATAAAGTTATTAAAATAAAAAATAATTATAAAATAAAAAATTAGAAAGTAATAAAAAAAGGAAAAGAAAGAAAGAAGAGAGCAACCAAACCAAAAAAGAAATCCGCCAGTGATAACAGGCGCTAAAAACTATACAAAAAGAAACAGCCAAAAGAAAATGGACAGACAGAACCCTAGGACAAGTGGTAAAAGCAAAGCTATACAGACAAAGTCACACAAAGAAGCCTACACATACAGAGTCACTAAAAGAGAAAAAGGAAAGAAATATATTTATCTATATATTAAAAAAAAGGAAGAGAGCAACCACATCAATAAACAAATCTACCAATGATAATAAACTCTAAATACTAAACTAAGATAAACCCAAAACCAGAAACAAATTAGATGCAGAAAGCAAACCCCAAGTCTACAGTTGCTCCCAAAGTCCACCTCCTCAATTTGGGATGATTCGTTGTCTAATCAGGTATTCCACAGATGCCGGACACATCAAGTTGACTGTGGAGAATTAATCCGCTGCTTCTGAGGCTGCTGGGAGAGATTTCCCTTTCTCTTCTTTGTTCGCACAGCTCCCGGGGTTCAGCTTTGGATTTGGCCCCGCCTCTGCATGTAGGTCACCTGAGGTCGTCTGTTCTTTGCTCACACAGGATGGGGTTAAAGGAGCAGCTGAGTGGGGGCTCTGGCTCACTCAGGCCAGAGTGAGGGGTACGGATGCGGGGCGAGCCTGCAGTGGCAGAGGCCGGCGTGACGTTGCGCCAGCCTGAGGCGCGCTGTGCGTTCTCCCGGGGAAGTTGTCACTGGATCATGGGACCCTGGCGGTGGCGGGCTGCACAGGCTCCCGGGAGGGGAGGTGTGGAGAGTGACCTGTGCTCGCACACGGGCTTCTTGGTGGCTGTAGCAGCAGCCTTAGCAGCTCATGCCCGTCTCTGTTGTCCGCGCTGGTAGCCATGGCTTACGCCCGTGTCTGGAGCTCC
>NC_041222.1:107983771-107993045 GCF_002837175.3 Physeter macrocephalus | reverse complement strand
TTCGGCAGCTCCAGACTTCTCCCGGACTCCCTCCCGGCCAGCCGTGGTGCACTAGCCCCCTTCAGGCTGTGTTCACGCCACCAACCCCAGTCCTCTCCCTGGGGTCCGACCTCCGAAGCCCAAGCCTCAGCTCCCAGCCCCCGCCCGCCCCGGCAGATGAGCAGACAAGCCTCTCGGGCTGGTGAGTGCTGGTCGGCATCTGTCCTGTGTGCGGGAATCTCTCCGCTTTGCCCTCCGCACCCCTGTGGCTGCGCTCTCCTCTGCGGCTCCGAAGCTTCCCCCTCCGCCACCTGCAGTCTCTTCTTTGTTCGCACAGCTCCCGGGGTTCAGCTTTGGATTTGGCCCCGCCTCTGCATGTAGGTCACCTGAGGTCGTCTGTTCTTTGCTCACACAGGATGGGGTTAAAGGAGCAGCTGAGTGGGGGCTCTGGCTCACTCAGGCCAGAGTGAGGGGTACGGATGCGGGGCGAGCCTGCAGTGGCAGAGGCCGGCGTGACGTTGCGCCAGCCTGAGGCGCCTACGTCCCACTCCTCCACCATCTTGAAGGTCTCCCAACTGCCATTTTGTTAATTTGCATGTATTAAACAGTCTAAATTCATATTTTTTCATGAAAATGTTTAAGCAGTGATGCAGGAAAGACACTCTTAGGGACTGTTTTCACCCTGTATTTTCCCCTCTGAATTTCATCTCTTGTTAAGTCTTGGGTAGAGCTTTATTCTTCACAATACATTTCCAGAGCTGCAAAATACATTCATGTACAAAGAACACCAAACGCTTTGAAATTGATGTCTCTCCTAAGTAAACAGTTTCATAAGTCAAACACTGAAAAGCATATACCTAAGTATTGTGGAAAACGGGCCCCACTGTAGGACTAAAAACACTATGTGATGTATTTCGTACAAGTACGCTGAACATCAGCTGACTTTTCCTCCATATCTTTATCCACATCTATTTTGAGCCACATTTCTTATTTTACACATGTATTCCCACATGCTGATTTTATATAGTTATCCACAAATATGTGTAGTAGTTTGTTTTTTTTTTTTCTAACAGATACATAAAAGCTTACTGTTTTCAGTTTATGTGCTGGTAACATGACATTGACCTTCTTGACAAGGAGCTGATGAAAGTTAATTTGCAATTTTTAAATTCTAATCTCTAAATTAGATATCTCTATTTAGATAAATTTAGAATACTATATTTACTTAGTATTTGTTGAGTGCCTCTTATGTACAGATCATTGTGACAAGGTCTGGGTTTGATAAAAATTGCAGTTTCATCTACAAAGAAGTCTAATCACAGGGAACTTATAATGTAGAAGAAGAAAATTTAAATTTCCTTCTCATGTATATTTTGAATTCACTATAACCCACTGCATTGCTCTTGCAGCCTTAAGTGTGGAACGTTTCTAGTAATTTTTATACTGTGTGGTCTGTCCATTTAGCAGGATTTGATGAAAACTGAATCTAGGTGGCTCAGCACAATTCTTTATTAATATTTTGAAATTGGAACTCTGAGGTTTTATATCTGTTTTTTCTGGTACCTTAAGCAGAACAAATAAAATTTAGGGCTTTGTGATGTGGCCATGCTTTCCATATAGTGAATAGTGTGAAGCAGAGAAATATGATCTTTGAATTTTCACTGAGCTCTCATACTAGAAGAGGGGAAAAAAAAACTTTTTAAAATAATCACACAGTTATTCATTATTTAACATTGAGATGAGGGTTCTTATTAAAAAGAGAGGGAGAAACGTGTTGGACATGGTTAGGTTCCTATTAAATGACACATAAATGAAGATATAAAAGCTGAGTAGTAATTAACTAGAGGATGGAAGGGAAAGGATCACTAAAATATTTAGGTCACTGGGAAGGGTGTATGACAAGTCCTGAATCAAGAGAGAACATGGCTCAATCAAGGGTCTGAAATGAGGGCCTGATTAAGTTAATTGCTCAGGGTAAATAGGAGGAGGAGCTGGAGAGGTTAACAGCTTATAATACAACACCTTCAGGTCAACTGATTAACAAAAATGAGAGAAGATTCAAATTACTAAAATCAAACTTACAGTAATAGAAAAGATTACAAAGTAATAGGGTAAATGATGGTATGCCAATAAAGTATGTAACTTAGTTGGGTAGACGAATTTCCAGAAAGAAACAAAACTACTGAAACTGACTCAAGAATAAATAGAAGATATGTATAGACCTCTGACAAATAAAGAAATTGAATTAGTACTCAGATAACTGTTGACAAAAAAATACCTAGGCCGGGGGACTTCCCTCGTGGTCCAGTGGCTAAGACTCTGCACTCCCAATGCAGGGGACCCGGGTTTGATCCCTGTTCAGGGAACTAGATCCCACATGCTGCAACTAAGACCCGGTGCAGGCAAATAAATAAATAAATAATTTTTAAAAAAACTGTGCCAAAATGGCTTCTTTTAATAAAATAAAAGGCCTAAAGATTAAATGAAAGAGGTAAATTATCTCTGTTTGCAGATGGCATGATCTGGTATACAGAAAATCCTAAGGAATCCACTAAAAAACTAGTGTAACTCAAAAACAAGTTCAACTATTTTATAGGATACAAGGTTAATATAAAAAATCAATTGTGTTTCTAAATAGTAGCAATGAACAAACTGAAAATGAAGTTAATAAAAAATTTCATTTACAGTAGCATCAAAAGGAATAAAATCTTTAGGGATAAATTAAAACAATAAAGTTCAAAATTTATACTCTTAAAACTACAAAATATTGTTTAAGAAACTAAAGAATATCTAACTGCATGGAAATACATCCTATTTTCATGGATCAGAAGACTGAAATTGCAATACTCTCTAGTTGATCTACAGATATACAGATGCAATGCAAGCTTTAACAAAATTCCAGCTGGCTTCTTTGCAAAATATTGACAAGCTGATATGAAAATTAACATGGAAATTCAGGGCACCCAGAATAGTCCAATCAGTCTTTTAAAAAAAGAACAAAGTTGGAGTTCTCACATTTGCAGGTTTTGAAACTTATTACGAAGCTTTGGTAATACAGACAGCATGGTCCTAGTATAAAGACAGATATGTAGATCAATGGAATAGAGCTAAGAGTCCAGAAATAAGCCCACATTTCTATTGGAAACTGATTTTTGACAAGGGTGCCAAGACCATCTAATGGGAAAGAATAGTCTTGTCAACAAAAGGTAATGGGACAACTGGGCTCTACGTGCAAAAGAAAAATGTTGAACCCTTACCTCATACCAGAGGCACAAATTAACTCAAAATGAATGTTCGATAGAATTTGCCTGTGAAGCCATCTGGTCCTGGACTTTTGTTTGTTGGGAGTTTTTAAATCCCATTTTCAGTTTCAGTGCTTGTGACTGGTCTGTTTATATTTTCTATTTCTTCTGGTTCAGTCTTGGAAGGTTGCACTTTTCTAAGCATTTGTCCATTTCTTCCAGGTTCTCCATTTTATTGGCACAGAGTTGCTTGTGGTAGTCTCTCACGATCCTTTGTATTTCTGTGGAAGGATACCATTTCTATTATAATTTCTGATTAATATGACACTGGAGTTCTTAGCTGGTATACCAGACAAATGATTTGAATGAAAGATTTCAGAAAGAGTCTGTGTTTAAGATCAGTATATAAAAGGTATTGCCTTTTCGTTAACCAGAAACAAGGTACATAGAGACAAATCTGACAACATCAGCAGGTATGTTATGCAGAAAATTATATAACTTTATTGAAGAACGCCAAAGAATATCTAAGTTAATGGGAAACCATTCCATGTTCTTGGATAGGACGAGCAAATATGAAGAAGTTGTCAGTTTTCTAATTGATCAGCAGATTCAGTGCAATACCAACAAACTCTCCCAGCAATAGTTTCTTTTCATAGAGAGTCTGACAAGCTGATTCTAAAGGTCTTTATGGAAAAAGCAAAGGTATGAGGCAGACAGGCTGCCACACGTGTCAGTGGTCCTGCTCTCACACTTACGTGCACCAGAGTGACCTGGGGAGAGGGGTGCAGTTAAACATAGATGTCCGGGCCCCAGCCCCGGACTTTCTGATCGTCAAGTCTGGGTGCTGCCTGTGAATCTGCATTCCCAGTGATGCTGCTGGTGAGGAGAAGCCCTTTGACAGCTTATCTGTGTGCTCACTGACCTGTATGTATTTCCAGACCTTCCTGTCCATTCCTCGTGCACAACCACACACCCCTCAGACTGGAGGAGAGCCGCACGGATCGATGGTTAATGTGCCTTGACTCACAGGTGCCGTGGGCCTCAGCCTGCTTGTCTGTGTCACAGAAACACTGAATCAGATCTCCTCCACACCTTTCTGCTCAAGAGCCTTCATAGCATTTGGTAATCCAAACCTTAGGTTGCGTGGTGAAATGTACTCTTATTATGTTCAAATAATAACATACACAAAAAATGAGTTGGGTACGGTTATCACTTTTGGTCTGTTTCTATTTCAATAAATTGATCTTTTTTTATTGAAATATAGTTGATTTACAATGTTGTGTTAGTCTCAGGTGTACAGCAATGCGATTCAGTTTTATATGTACATACATATTTTTTCAGATTCGTTTCCATTGTAGGTTATTACAGGATACTGAACATAGTTCCCTGTGCTATACATTAGATCTAGATTAATCTGTTTTGACTTAAGTAATGTGTATTATTTGGAAATCTAGGTACAATTATATACGTATATAAAAAGATGTATATATAATATCTATAATACATATATAATAAAGTATATAATAAAATAATATATATATTATATATATACAGTAAGATGATTCTAAAGATGCTATGATTTGCCAAAATAAAAATTACTTTTCTTGGGAATTCCCTGGCGGTCCAGTGGTTGGGACTCGGTGTTCTCACTGCCCAAGGCCAGGGTTCTATCCCTGGTCTGGGAACTAAAATCTCACAAGCCGCACGGTGCAGCCAAAAAAGAAAAAAAAAATTACTTTTCTTGAGGTTTTGAGGAGTAAGGACTATATCATAAACTAGTTTTGGAATATCTGCTAGACTAGGAGAAAACACCTTGGAATCCCATCCCTCTCTGTGCTTATTTACTCATCAGAATTCTGCAGGCAGGTCCCTTGAGGAGCCCTCCCCCGGCCGGAGTTGGGCTGCTCTGGCTTCTCGGTAGAAAGCAGCCCCCAGGGAGCGCTTTGCTATCAGGAGCTACATCTCAATCGGCAGCGGAGCAGGTGGAGATGTCTGGGTTCCCGCTCTACCCGGTCATGCTCAATTGCACGCAGAGACCTGTGACCATGAAAGGCGCTGCTTTCTCCTGGCGGCTTCCTGGACGTGGTCCGCAGCTCCTCAGTATCTGAATTTCACATTCCCTTGAAATCGGAACTGCTCCCCGTGCTGTGACCTTTTCCTGTGGTTTTCTCTCCCCTCTGTGGTTTGATCGGTGTGGGCACCTCCGAGGACAGTCGCATAATAAAATGTGATAGGAAAGGCCTTGATAGACACCAGGTATGAATTTAGTCCTGGTAGGAATCTGACTTATACATTATTAAATATTTGGGATTTAGAGATTGTGAACATTGCTTTTGTTTGCAGTTACTCTAGTGGAAATGCCATCTGAATGTTAAAACTGTTTATTCTTATTCAGGAAAATGTAAGTTCCAGTTTTTGGGTGGTTTGTTGGTTTGCGTATTGAGGACCCAGAGGATCAGTGTAATCTATAAATGATTTAACTACTCGTAATTGACTTCAAATTGTGACTCAGCCTACGTATTTTAAATTACGTGTCTCTCGTCATCCTGGTATGGGTCACACCTCGACTATAGTTTGTAAACCAGGTTTGATTTTTACCATTCCTGAATTATGACCCCGTGCCACCAGTAGCTGCTAGGGGTACTCTTTTAATGAATTCTTGCATAAGCCAGGCAGCAACTTACTAAATGCAGGTCACGCCCGTCTTATCAGATTTCTGTTGGCCCTTGGATACCGTAAGGCCCAGGTGCTTGTAGTAGTTGTTTTGGACACCTCTGAGGAATAAAGCCGTGGAAAAGATGTAGATGATGTGGATGTCCTCAGGAGGAGATTCAAGGGAGACGAGACGGCTAAGGACGTTAGCTTCCCTAACTCAGCTAAGAACACCCCATTTATCTGTTCCTTTCTCTGCCTGGAGGGGAGACGGTGGGTGCATGCATCTGCCTGTGAGTGTCCTGGGCTCATAGGAAAGGAAGAAAAGAAAAGAGAGAAAGAAAAAGGAGAGGCACAGGCTGGTTACCCCCAACATCTGCTCCGCATACAGGGTGCTCACGGCAGGCAAGGTCGTAAGGGAGGTGGTGGGTTAGAGCTTTCTGTGGGCTTTTCAAGAGAACCACTCTGAGCCAAGCTTCCCTTCTGTGACCTCTGCCCTGGAGAAGGATGTGAGATTGTGCAACGGAAGCACTTTATGAGTTACACTTGGCTTGTAATCTGTCTAGTCAGTTACATAAAATGGATGGCTCCTGTGAGGAAACTGAAGGATTAAGTGAAAGCTTTATCCCTTGACAATTTCCCCCAAATCATTAATGAGGTCATTCATACGTGCCTCCCAACAGAGAATGAAAGCCAGCTCCACACTAACCTGAGGAAATATGGTCCATATTCTCCATACCGTCCATAGGAACCAGCAAAATGTAAAGTATATGGTGAAAACAAAAATCCGTGTGTTGAGAAGAAAACAGCTTCTTAAAATTCACTTGCCATGGACAGGAATAAAGACACAGACGTAGAGAATGGACTTGAGGTCACGGGGAGGGGGAAGGGTAAGCTGGGACGAAGTGAGAGAGTGGCATGGACATATATACACTACCAAGCGTAGAATAGATAGCTAGTGGGAAGCAGCCACATAGCACAGGGAGGTCAGCTCGGTGCTTTGTGACCACCTAGAGGGGTGGGATAGGGAGGGTGGGAGGGAGACGCAAGAGGGAGGACATATGGGGATATATGTGTACGTATAGCTGATTCACTTTGTTATACAGCAGAAACGAACACACCACTGTAAAGCAATTATACTCCAATAAAGATGTTAAAAAAAAAATTCACCTGCCATTTAAGGTAACACCAAGGAAACATTTAGTAAATAAGAGCTTTACACATGATGGGTCTAAGTCAGAAAGAAAAGGTTTTGAAGAGAGAAAACTGAGAAAAAAAAGCAGTTGTAATTCGATGCTATCTGAGTCAGGTCCCTCAGGGAGACAAAGTAGCAAAGCAATTTCACAAAGTAGCATAGGAATGACATGAAGTAACTTGGTCTTATAACTGACCTAGATCCATAAATTGAGTTGTAAATAAATTTTAGGTCTATTTTTATGACTAATAAGACCAGACTCTAGGATGGCTATAGTGGGACCCTGTTGGTGGTACGTCAGCTATTGCTTTGGAATCATCTGGGGCAGATCAATAATAAAGATTCCCAGTCCCCAGCTGGAACCCACACCATCCAGGACTCCAGGAGTAGAATAGAGAAATCTGTATTTTTAACAATTTTAGCAGTTTTTCCAGGGTAAAAACAGCTAAAGGTCCCTCTGAGAGGAATGGGCCCTGAGAGTAGAGTGTAGCTCAAAGTAATAATACACAAAATTGCTTCTACTCTGTAGGCAAAAAGAGGCCCAGGGTCTCTGGGATAAATCGTTGCTCTATGGTGACTTTCCCTGGTCATTGTCATCGTGGAGAACCTCAGCTCTTGAACACGCTTTCTTCTGTGTGATTTAATCCTTTTCTGGGTGTTTTAAAAACATACACTAACAGTGTCCCTGAAGGTGTTACTTATCCTGAGGGATAAATGTGGGGCTGTATTGATTAACAGGAAAATAGCAGCACTGAGAGACAGCAAGCGTTGTGGGAACAGAAGTCATATCTAGAATCTGTGACATTTTTCAGTTGACAAATGAGTTTTTTTTTTAACTTTTTATTTTTTACTGGAGTATAGTTGAATAACAGTGTTGTGATAGTTTCAGGTGTACAGCAAAGTGATTCAGTTATGCATGTATGTATCTATTCTTTTTCAAATTCTTTTTCCATTTAGGTTGTTGCATAATAGTGAGCAGGGTTCCATGTGCTACACAGTAGGTCCTTGTTGGTTATCTCTTTTAAATAGAGCAGTGTGTACAGGTCAATCCCAAACTCCCTAACTGTTCCTTCCCCCAACACTTCCTCCTTGGTATCCATAAGTTCTGTTCTCTAAGTCTGTGAGTCTGTTTCTGTTTTGTAAGTTCATTTATATCATTTCTTTTTAGATTCCAATTATAAGCGATATCATATGATATTTGTCTTTCTCACTTACTTCACTCAGTATGACAATCTCTGAGTCCATCCATGTTGCTGCAAATGGCATTATTTCATTCTTTTTTATGGCTGAGTAATATTCCACTGTATATATGTACCACATCTTCTTTATCCATTCATCTGTCGATGGACATTTAGGTTGCTTCCATGTCTTGGTTATTGTAAACATGTTTTTCAGACCTAATGTGAACTAATGCTGACAACAACCTTATGAGGTTAGAGAACTGCCCTCAGCGTTTGCACTGTCGGTGTTGAGCTGGGGCTCAAGTTCTATCTCAAGTTACCTGAGGGACCTAGCTAAGGAGGTTTCTAAGGAAAGTGTTTAGTCTGACACCTGGTTTCTCTGTGCTGCTTATAGAAAAATGTGACAGTGGAGAGATGATAGAGGGAGAGTCTATTAACCATAAAGGAGCCAAGACTTGAGAATTTTGAAAAGTCAACTTTTCCAAATGATAAATGAGGTCAAGATTACGGGTTGGCTTCTGAGCCAATATTGAATCCAGAGCATTCCTGGGAAAACGTGGTCTAGAGATGATGCTTAGCATGTGGCTGTAATAACTTTAGTCGGACATGGATATTAGATTTTTTAGAAGAACAAGTTCATAATTTTTAGCCCCAAATCGTGCATTTTTCTAACCAAATTTTGAGCTAAAGTGTTGCTTCTGTTTCTTGAAGAATGTTAGCAGTAAAGCATTGCCGTTCTTTTGCCTGAATCTGGAAGTTATTTTAGAAATAATTCCTTATATAGTATTTTTTCTGTGTCATCAGCTTGGAGAGATGTTCCCTTCTTAGCAAAGAGCATGGGTGTACGATTTTCTTACAGGGGTAGAGGGAGATACAATCTCACCACGTTTCTGTTGTGTTTTGTTTTTTATTTTTGTGGTACGTGGGCCTCTCACCGTTGTGGCCTCTCTCCCGTTGCGGAGCACAGGCTCCGGACGCGCAGGCTCAGCGGCCATGGCTCACGGGCCCAGCCGCTCCGCGGCATG
>NC_041222.1:107970372-107983576 GCF_002837175.3 Physeter macrocephalus | reverse complement strand
CCGCGTCCCCTGCATCGGCAGGCGGACTCGCAACCACTGTGCCACCAGGGAAGCCCCATTTCTGTTTATTTTTAAATAATACTCTTTTCAGAGTTGTCCTCACAAAACAAATCCTATTGTCACTCTCCTGCTTAAAACTCCAGCCTTGGCTTCAGGTGGTGTACAGACAAATCCAAGCTTCTTAATGCAACACATAAGGTCCTTCAAAATCTTCTCCCTAACCTGCCCACGACCTCATACTGGCCACTGTCCCCCTGTTTTTCGAGAAAGATGATATCCTACAAGTTGAGTGAGTGAAGAAAAGATTTCGAAGGACCAATAAAGTGAGGCAAACTCTGCTTATAGGTCCAGTGTTATGAGATTGGGTAAATTGTCCTTGATTTAGGGATGTCGACGTTATCTAGAACTCTGAAGAAAACAGTCTCATTAGAATAGTAGGGTAAAATCTTGAATGGAGTTGAGAGATTTTGAGATGATTGAGGGTTACAGTGGAGTCAGAGGGACGCTGTGGGAACTGGAAGCATAGGTGGGACCCAGAGAAGATTTGTGCTTATTTGTGTCTTTTTAATATGAGAGAAATTAAGCCATACCTGCATGCTGATTTGAATAATCCAGAGAAGGGGAGAAGTTCAATGGTGCAGACAACATGCAAGAGTCTGGTGGAAGCAATGCCCCTGAAGAAGGGGGGGCGTGAAGGCCAGGACGGTGGAAACTGAAACCACCGATGACGGACACAGCATGGGCCACAGGGGCGGGTGGCCAGTAGGTGTAATCACAGGGAGTTACGAAAGAGTACTCGGTTTGCTTTAATATTTTCAGTGAATAAGCAATTGAGTTCATCAGCTGAGCGTGAAGATCCTGGGAGAATTGTGGGTTTGAGGACAGGGGACACAGCAGGGCGGGTCTGTGTGGAGAGCAGACAGAAGCACCCTGTGTCTGTCACACGCTTGCTTGCAGGGACCTCACTATTTAGAGCTGTTGACAAGCACGTAGGTGACACATCACTTCAAGGACGTAATTATTATAGACACAGAGAGAAGCAACGGGGGTGGAAGTCCAGCTTTGGTGAGTCACCGAAGGGTGCAAGATCCATCACTCCTTGAGAAGCATTGTTTACTTACTTTCAGTCCAACAGGTGGGGATTTTTAAAGACATTTTCACTAAAACCAGGGATAAACTTCTTCCTCCACTGCTCAGCTTTCGTCAGATCCTCCTGGGGAAACCCAGTGCTTCCATCAGCCAGGAAACCTACCTTCCAACTGCGGTCCATTGATGGAATTTTTAAGGTGCTTTTTTCCTAGGGTGGAGTTTGGCCTAATGAGCAGACCCTCTGTCTGAGGAGTTTGGCCCCTACTCTCAGAGGAGGGCCAGAAGAGTGTCTGGATAACCTACAGGTAAATGGGAGTGGCTGGCCTCCTGTCCCCTGGAACTTGACTGGGACCGTTAAGCTTCTAAGCTAAAGCCATGCTGTAGTGCTGCTGATGGAGATGGCCCTTGTGAGAAAATCACTGGCTCAGGTTAAATATCTGACCATTAAACATACTTCAATTACAGCGTCTATGATGGAGGATGTATCATCTCACAGCCTGGGGAGGTCACAGTAACAGGGCATCGGTGGATAAAGTGGGGTCACTGCAGAGCTGCCCAAAGCTCCCTCTTACCTGATGGACCCTGTGCATGAATGATTCCAAGAGAAAGATCAGAAGTGAATGGGATGGAGACGGTAGGACATCACAGAGAAGTCTGTGCTCACTGCTGTTGATGAAAAATTAATCATTCTATCTAAGAAAGAAATGGAAAATTCTCTTTGAGCCAAATTCGAGGATTATAACTCTGAAAGAGCATCTCAGAAAGCTCTGAGAAATATTCCATGTGTTAGAAGTCAAGGCACAGTTATTTAAGTTTTTTGAGACAGAGGGCATTACATCAAATGATGCTTTATCGACAGTTTACACAATCCAGATCTAAGTGCCATGTGATTTCTTATTAGATCAAGAAGGAATGTTACGTTTAAGGAGTTGTCTTGTTGATGCTGGGAGAATGTTGCTCTTTATTGGCGAGCAGGTGTTTCTGCTGCTGGGGAGGTTTGGCCAATACATAATGCAGACACGCAGTGCGCAGTGCAGAGAGAGAGGAGGCCAAGGGGCAGAGAAAAAAAAATTTTTTTAATTTTCTCATCTTGCCGTAAAATATGAATTGTATTTCACACTGCCTTACTGTTTGCTTTACAACTTAAAAGACACATGGACTGCTCTGAATATCCCATGTTATGAGTTCTGTGATTTGCTTTCTGCTTTCAGTTAGTATGTATTAGATCTGTATGCTCACATGAAAATAGAAATGTTTTTGTTTTGTAGTTAGTTTACACTTATTCTAGGTGTTTCAAAATGAAAACTTGTAGATAAGTATTGATATAATACAATCTCATGTAAAACTGTTACCATTGTGAGTCACTCTGTACACACCATAGATGACCGTGTTGGTTATAAATTGAAGATAGTGAAATAGGACTGTTCAAAGTAAATTCAGGACCTTACACCAATAGCTGGTTTTTTTGTTTGTTTGTTTGTTTCCACAAAGAGACAATCACACAACTCCCTTCTCATGATACTATTGTTTACTACCAGTAATCAAGGTTTCCGCAATGGGTCAGCAGAACTGGACCTTCCAGTGGGAAAAGCAAGGTGACCCTGGGGTATTTCATGGCTGATGGGAAGCAGTGATGCTTCCTAAAATTCCTGGTTTGTTAAAATGGACGGGGGGCCCAGCCTATAAAGGGGACTCTGATGCCGAAAACTGGGCCACTATGCACCATGCCAGATCGAATCTCAGAGACAGAGTTTTGGGTGAACTAGAAAAGAATAGCTATTTCTTTGCCAGGCAAAGGGGGACACAGCAGACTGTTGCCTCAAAAACCATGTGTCCCAACCCGGGAGGATTTGGTGAGGAGTTTTATAGCGGTGGTTAAAGGGTGGAGTTGCTGATAAGGATCAGGGTGTGCGAAGGGCCTGCCCTCCTTTAATCTGGCCTCGGGTGGTCTCCTGATGAGCTTCTGTGGTTCTCAACGTTACCAAACCATTCTCTCTGGAATGAAGATTGCTTCGTCAAGTAGTTCATCTTACATTTGTTGGGGGTTTTAGTTCTGTAAAGAGCTCAAAGATATGGTTCTGTGTATCCCTTGAGGGGGAACCAGGACCCTGCCCCAAGGCTGCACTGTTGTCTCCTGACTGCTTCTCCCTTCCCTGAGTAGCAGCTGTTTGAATCTGCCCTTTGGAACTCAGGGAAGGTCATGGAGGCTGAATGAAGCCTATTTCCTGTAATCAAGAAAATGGGGGGACACAGATAGGCTTTTGTGCTCAGGAGACCAACAGGGTCCTGGTCAGTTTCAACTCCCATTCTTACAAATAGCAAAGTAAAAACACTAAGAATGAAAAGCAAAGATTTTAGTCACCTGAAGCTAGATAAATCTTTAAGTACCTTTAAGACCACAATAAGAATGAAGGGGAGGGCTTCCCTGGTGGCGCAGTGGTTGAGAGTCCGCCTGCCGATGCAGGGGACACGGGTTCGTGCCCCGGTCCGGGAAGATCCCACGTGCCGCGGAGCGGCTGGGCCCGTGAGCCATGGCCGCTGAGCCTTTACACTGAGGGTTAGAACGTCGCAATTCGCAGTAACTTTTATTGAAGGTGGTACTGTATGTTAGTGAAATGAGAGTCCTGTACCAAAAGTTTGGCCAACACCCGGAGGCTGACCTAAGTTTTTGTTGCCTAAGAGACTTTAAACCTAAAATTTGTAATTTTTGAAGGTTCAGAAACTATGCAGTATTCTTCTGTACATTTATGTGTGTGAGAGAGAGTTGTGTCGGATAAGTGAGGAACAAGTTAAAATATTTTATGCTTAGCCTTACATTTAGACATAAACCCCAAACCACAGAATCTGACATTTTCAATGCCTGTGAAGGCAGACCCACTTGGCCCTGGAGATAGAAACTAAGAAATTGCCCTCAATCATCTGTCCAAAGAGATAGTGAGGACTATGTCAACATGCAATAGAGATCAGTGCTATATTATTCTAAATAATTCTATTTTGGCCAAATTAACTCCTTGCTCAACGTTTGTTTACATTACCCTAGAAGCAGCCAATTCCAGATGGATCCTGCTGCCTGGAATCCAGCTGGTAGCTGATGTCATGACTGTCATAACGATCCTCTTGTTTGCTTGTGAACATTCACATTACAAGTTTGGAGGACTCCACTGCTAGGAATCAGTTTGAATGATTGTCTTCCAGCTTGAGAGAAACTGTTAATCAGACCCTAACTAAGAAATGGTTGCATCATTGCATCAAAGTCAGTAGATCTGTTTGTTCTTTACCATCTGTTTATCAGTCTCTAACCTCTCTTGCTTTCTTGGCTACATTCCATGGCTGATTGGGACCGACTGAGACCCACATGACAAGTAGCAGAAAGTTCCAAAGGTCAGGGGCCCTCTGCTAAAGCACCACTAACTTCTGTGCTTCTCTGATGCTGAGAAAGTGCTTTGATGGTGATTTTGTGCTTTTGGTCTCTAGTCATAGGTGACCTCTTATTTGAATGAGAGGTGGTTGCAATTACGTTTTTCATCAACAAGAAATAAAAATTCAAAGCTTTCAGGTCTGCAGAGAATGAGGATGAACTAAAGCTTTCACCCCCTAGGAGCCAAGCCATCAGTAAAGTCTCCTTCCCTTCCTCTGTGAATTTGTATGCAGGGTTCAGCAGTCACACCTAACGGGCATCATTTCCCTCAACCTCTGCTCATATGTCAAAAGGGTCACTAGATCTGAACCTTAATCACAGACCTTTGTTTGTTCATTTGTTTAAATCACAGTGCCACTTACCAAACACTCTGAATACATCTGAGTTTTATCTCCAAGGGTTCATCTCACATAGCTATAGTTTATGGCATTCAGCATGATTCCTATGCCAAAGAACACCAGTTAAAAAAAAAATATATATATATATATATTTAACTTTTTAATTTTATATTGGAGTATGGTTGATTAACAATGTATTAGTTTCAGGTGCACAGCAAAGTGATTCAGTTATACAAAAAATATATATTTACTTTAGTATTGGCACTTCATATAGGTAAAACTCTGGGCTATTATCAAAGGCACTTGTGGATTCATTTTTACATGAAATTGAAAAAACATCAAAGGGAAACATTTCTCCCTGTAACTACACACAAAGCATGCTTGACTTCATATTATTTCTATCTACACGTGTACAGGCAAACTGGTAGGTGATGGACCACACTGCCAACTTCTCTCTCAGCTCACAGAATACAGATGATACCTTTAAAATGGGTGGAAACCTAATTAATCTTATAGGGGATGTAAACCTTTTCTCCTTAACCTGATAACAGTGTGGAACAGTAGGAAACCCACAATCTTCATGATAAGGGAGCCCAGGTGTGAAGGTTGTGTATAAAAATATTCAAACAACAATAAGGTTACTTTTTTTTCTACCATAAAAATAATGGAAATCATACCCTGTCATTCTCTGAGGTATTTGCGAAGTGCTACACAGCAGGCTTTTTAAATACTGTAGTTGATCATACAAATCACAGATCAAGTTAAGAAGCATTGGATGTGCTGGTCTTTTTAGGTTGTTTCCTTTACCAGCTTCACACACAGCACCTCCAGTGCTTGAATCGATGTTTCCTTGAGCTGCTGCTAAGCAAGACTTCCACCCTCTAAGGAACCAGCAACATCTTTCGAAGCTTCTTGAGAAGCTAACTTGCTTTCTTCAGTTTAAATCATGACCCTGGGCTGGAGTCATGCTATTAATATAGGGAGTTTTTTTTTAACGGTAAAAACCATGCCTCATGTAAATGTAAAAGAGACATGTATTAAAGATTTTGTTTAATTAATTAATGAGTGAAACACTAAGGTGTTACAATTGGTTCCAGGGAGAATCCAAAAAACCACACATATATTAGGCACTTAGAATGAGAAATGAATTTACAAATCGATGCAAAAGTGGCCAGTATTCACAGGAAATAATCAATTCCTTTGCATTGGACAGAGTTTATTTGCATATCTGAACAGAATCACTTGAGATAGTGTCAGTTTTTTTTGCAAGTTAGAGATTTGCAAAATATCTCAGAGAGAATTAAAGATGAAGATAGCCAGAAGACAGGTACCCATTTCAAAGTTCACACATTTTCTCTAAAATATGCAGAGGAAATAGGAACAACTTGGGATGTCATGACTAACAAAAGAGATAATTAGGCAGAACTTATATTTTCAAGCGAAAGACTTCCATTAAGTGTTGAATACATTTTTGCAGAACAGCTATAAGAATTAAAGGATGAATTTTATAGATTACTGACACAATTTATATCTGCTGCAACTTACATAAATAATTTTGGGCAGAGGATATTCCGAAGAACTTAATGTTGTTGTTTGAATTTGGTCACAGTTGCTACTGAAAATTTCCCCCTTAAATAATTTATAGATAATGATTTGGTGAGAACAGGCTGAGGGACTGATACCTGATGTTTTCTGAAGGTATTCGACAGACTTCTAAAAGCAACTAGGGAACCTGGGACAAAATCATGTTTGGAATTTGCATATTTAGGGAAAATTGTTGAATTCTCTTGATACAGTTTTCCTGTATTTCTCATGTGTGTGGGTGCATGTATGTGTGTACACGTGTGCCCCGGTGTGTGCATATGTGCATGCATGCATGTGCCTGTGTATGTGTGGGTATATGCATGTGTCCCCTATGTGTGAGTATGTGTCACATGCATGCGTGTGCCCCCGTGTGTATGTGTGCGTGCATGTGTGTGCCCCTGTGTGCATGTATGTGTGTGCGTGCGTGTGCCCCTGTGTGCATGTATGTGTGTGCATGTGTGTGCCCCTGTGTGCATGTATGTGTGTGCATGCATGTGCCCCCCTGCACACCCACACAGACACTAGGGTGAACCCCTCGGCCGTTCTTGCTTCCTTTCTCTTTCTCACCCGCACACATTCTGCTTTTCTGATTGAAGGTCACTGATTAGTGTATTTTTATTAATGGCTGGTCAGGTGATCCAACTTAGGAAAAACTCGCTCACATTCTTGCCATATTTCCTGTCTTTTGACCTCTGCCCCTTGACCCCTCTCACCCTTCCTCACTCTGCCTGGTTCCCAACTAAAGCCCTGGGTTCTGTGCTGTCTGAGCTCCCCTCTGATTGCGAGTGGCCCCCCAGTAACAGGTAGAAGGAAGGGGAGGAGAGGGCAGGGCTGCTGCTCTGTTGTGTCTCCGAGACGTCCCTCAGGGTCACCTGACCTGGCCCAGGGGCTGCCCCTCAGGGTCCTCTACTGGCCTATTTGTCTGCAGTAACTGCGTCTTCCCTTGGTTACCCTGAGTCTTGAGGTCGTAGCTGCCCCTCTGCTGTCACTCGACCGAGATGATCACACACACTACGGTTCCTTTATACCCATCCACATTGTGATGAGTGCTGTTTTTTTGGTAAAACCTCCTGGAATAGTTTTAATTTGAGGGACCCACGTTTTCTGGTGGGCTCCTGGCTGATATCCTGCCCAGGTGTGTCTTTATCTTCCGAACCATGTGACTGGCCAGAGGGGTGGAAATTCCCAAGATTTTAATCTAGGCTCAGAGAAAGGAGAGGCTCTGTCAAACGTTTAGTCTTGACCCGGGTCAGCAAACATTACCTGCAAAGGGCCAGAGAGTGCATATTTAAGGCTTTGTGGATCGTGCTGAAAATGGGCATGACTGTATTCCAATAAAACTTTATTTATAAACAGAAAGGATGGTGATTTGGCCTTTGGGCTCTAGTTTGCCGACCCTGGTTTAGACCATAAAATTTAAACCGGGTTTATAAGAGCTCCACACTTGGGTCTCTTATGGTGCTATTAATAACAAAGAACTATTTTGTCTTAGTTTATGCTGTGGTATTTTCCTTTTCCAAGGCTGTCAAAATATATAAACCTAAAGATTCAAGAAACTGCTCAAAATCCAAATAGGACAAACCTGTAGAAATCCATGTCAAGATGTATCATAATCAAATTTCTGAAAACTAAAGGCAAAGAAAAAGTTTTGAAGGGAAACAAAGAGAATAGACACGTTCCCTATAGAAGGATGACTCATCAAACCCACAGATTTCTCATCAAAATGGGCCAGAAGAGGAGAAACGTTTTGAAAAACAGAACTCTCAATCGAGAATTTATCCTTTAGAAATAAATGTGAAATAAAACAATCCCAGTTAAAGGAAGTCTAAGAGAATTTGTCACCTGCAGAATGCTCTAAAAGAATTGCTAAAGGAAGTTCTTCAAACATCAAGGAAATGATGAGAGAAGAAAATTGGGAGAATAAGAACTAAGGAAAGAGCAAGAAATATGGATAAAGAAGTAGATTCTTCTCTTGACTTCTTAAAATTGTAAAATTTTTATCTGACATTTCCATGTATGAAGAGATAATAATAGTATCAGAGACAGGAAGGTCCTAACCATGGTGATGTTTTCTATTTGAAGTGTTAAAATGTCGATACTAGTAGATTGTTACTTAAGTACATTGTAATCCCTAGAAAAACTATTTTAAAATACAGAGGTATACACAAAACACTGCACATAAATCAAAATGTAATGTGGTCTGAAGTCAGGGAGCCTCATTTCTTCATCTCCGTTTCTCTTTCTCAAGATTCCTTTGGCTATTTGGGGTCTTTTGTGTTTCCATACAAATTTTAAAATTATTTGTTCTAGTTCTGTGAAAAATGCCATTGGTAATTTGATAGGGATTGCATTGAATCTGTAGATTGCCTTGGGTAGTATAGTCATTTTGACAATATTGATTCCTCCAATCCAAGAACATGGTATATCTTTTCATCTGTTTGTGTCATCTTTGATTTCTTTCATCAGTATCTTATGGTTTTTTGAGTACAGGTCTTTTGCCTCCTTAGGTAGATTTATTCCTAGGTATTTTATTCTTTTTGATGTGACAGTAAATCGGATTGTTTCTTTAACATCTCTTTCTGATCTTTCATTGTTAGTGTGTAGAAATGCAACAGATTTCTGTGTATTAATCTTGTATCCGGCAACTTTACTGAATGCATTGATGATCTCTAGTAGTTTTCTGGTAGCATCTTTAGGATTTTCTATGTATAGCATCATCTCATCTGCAAACAGTGACGGGTCCAAGAGGGAGGGGATATACGTATACTTATAGCTGATTCACTTCGTTGTACAGCAGAAACTAATGCAACACTGTAAAGCAACTATACCCCAATTTAAAAAAAAAGCAGAAAAAAAATAAGTGAGAGAGTGGAGAGGAAGTGATTAGTATAGCTAGGGTAGATAATTAGTTCTATTTAGGGCATAGGAATTAGAAGTCCTAGGGAAATATCCAAATAGACTTCCACACAGATGTACAGCTCAATTAAATGGTCAGGGAGATGGGATGGATAGATAGGTAGGTGGATAGATAGAGAGATAGACAAACGGACATAAAGGCAGAGATTTGAGTGTTGCCTACCCAGAGTCCTTAATGATTCTTCTACCTCATTTACTTCATTCAGTCCCTGTCTGCTGGACATTTTGTCTCCATAATTTCTCCCACACCCACACCCAGTTTTTTTTTTATTCTATCACTTTTTCACTAGGAAACCATCATTATTTTTAGCTGGAACTATTTACTACAAGTGTCTATTGTAATAATCATCTAAACCCATTCCACTGCCTCTGGTTCTCACTTATTCCATCCCTTTTATTATATTGCAACCAAAGTTATCTTTTTCTTCCTCAAGTCAGATGGTTTCATTCCCTTCTTTAAAAACCATTGTTTGCAGAGCAACCTCAGTTTTAGCAAGGTATTTAAAGTACTCTGCGTTTGGTACCAAGTGTTCATTCCACATCTTCTCATGTAGCTTATGGCCTTCCATATAATCTATGCTGGGGCACATTATGTCCTTTTGCTTGAGAATACTGTTAAGAATTTTATTCAACGATTAATATCCCTTGCACATTATAAGTTAATAGCTAAGTTCTTTTAATCATAAGTGTAACTAGTTAAACATAAGATAATTTGCAGTATATTTTAAATATCAACATGTTAAAATCAAGTTTTTATATCACACTTTGAAAGTGTCCAATGGAATCTAAATAAGTGGCAATTGGATACTCACTATCATCCATTTAGAGAATATACAAGCTAAGTTTTTTTTTTATACAGCTAACAATATTGTATCTATTAAAGAATAATATTTTAAAAGGAGTAAAATCATGACTCTCACACAGAGATAAAATGAAAACATGTTAAGTATTATATTTAGTTCCTGATTAAGCATGAAACCAGGCAGATATCAACTGGTTCAAATGAGAAGAAGAAGGAAAAGCAAATGCATATGAACTAAAGAGATGCTGGCATTAA
Source organism: Physeter macrocephalus (assembly GCF_002837175.3). Lineage (NCBI taxonomy): Eukaryota > Metazoa > Chordata > Mammalia > Artiodactyla > Physeteridae > Physeter > Physeter macrocephalus. Next base: position 107,973,174 of record NC_041222.1, on the reverse strand, counting down.
TTTACACTGGACCCAAACTGGCATATTCTAGGGAGGTGGGGAATGTAAGTCACTTCAGTATTTACTGGACAGTTGTTTGCCTGTCTGTAGACATAATTTATTTTGCGTATTCATCAGTTATCTACCACGTACAGAGTTTTAAAACAGCACAAGGGTAAAGAAAGACCAGAAAACCTGGACAGTGGGCTCTGGATAATGGGTGATTTTGCATGGGGCACATCCAGTAATCTTGTGTGTTTATTTCAAATTTCCTTACACACGATTCCTTTTTCTTTCTGAACTCGTGTTGCAATTCCTTTATTTACAGACTTATAACCTATTACATTATTTTATGTTTGATGGTCTTTTATTGGTCAGTCCTAAAATAATTGTTTGAATATAAATGAGTACATGAATTGAAATTTTTTTTTTTTTGGTGGTACACGGGCCTCTCACTGCTGTGGCCTCTCCCGTTGCGGAGCACAGGCTCTGGACGTGCAGGCTCAGCGGCCATGGCTCACGGGCCTAGCCGCTCCGCGGCACGTGGGATCTTCCTGGACCGGGGCACGAACCCGTGTCCCCTGCATCGGCAGGTGGACTCCCAACTACTGCGCCACCAGGGAAGCCCCTGAAATATTATTTTTTGATTTAATTTCCTGTCACCATGTGGCTGTAAGTGTTAATAAAACTTTCTTCTGGTTTGGGATATTGTTCCAATTACTAGTACTAAAAAGTGATCAAAGAAACCTAAAAATCTTACTGATTTTGGTATATTAGTATCACAAATAAGGATAAACTTTTATTTGAAATACGTCTAATTATAAGATTGATAGATTTTTTTCCCATGTTGTTTTTTGTATTCATGGATGAATGTCACTTTTGGCTGGAATGGCCCAGAATTCAGCATTAGTTCTATTCTTATTTTTCTTTTTACAGAAATAGAGACTGACAAATTTTGAAGATAAAAGATGGAAGAAACACTTATTCCACTGTTACTAAGTGAGTTTGAACTCTTGCAGAATTCACAAACTTATCTGTCCCCCAGAATTAATTTAGAAAATCCATCAGATGACATTTTCACTAGATTTCCCTTTATTTTTGTTAAAAGTAAAGAATGTAAACCACCTGACTTGCAAAAGTTGGTTCATTTAGAGTCATTCACACTCCCTGTATTAATATCAATATTTGTAATTGCCTTTTTGTGTGGTGACCAATACATCACAGAAAGATTCCACCTGTGCCTTCCATGTTTAAAGTGAAATAAAGGCAATTACAAAAAGCGATACAGGAAAAGAGAATTTGCTCAAGATTTCCGCCACAGATGATCTCTCATGCAGATTTTAGAAGAGAGAATATATATGAAAGGTATCTAGAAACTGGTTTTGTTAAGACTGTATTTCAGAAAGGGGGGTCCATGAACAAGCAGCATCACTTAGGATATTTCTAGAAGTGCAAATTCTTGGACTCCACCCCAGACCCACTGTGTCAGAAACTCTGGGTGCAGGGCCCCCAATATCTGGGGCACTATGCCCTCGCCGACCAACACCTTCAGGGTCTGCTTTCCCAGGGGGAACATCACTGATTTCTTGGGGCTGTGAACTGCTTGATTTTTCCAGAACATGTTGTGTATTTGTATACCTTATGCTTTGTTCTAGCAAATCCCTCCAATTTAAATGCAGTCTCCTATGCAGAGCATTTTATACTTATTTACCAACAATTATAATTTATTTACATGTGTGTGTTTAATACTGATTTGCATTACTTTGTATTGTTGGGACTTTCTCCCAGAATCAGGCACAGTCCTATGCCAGCTGTGTGCTCGTAGGATGAACAAACTTAGAAGTAGGAAGGTAGTAGCCTGACAAAAATATGGGAGGAAGTGAGTGCTAGGAGCAGAGTATTTGGAGACACACCCACATGAACTTGATCTCCAGCTCCATACCCTGGGGGTGCTGCATATTCTTCTTTAGGGCTCTGTGTCCAGGTAAGATTTGGATAATTCCATGGATCCACAAGAGTATAGTAAGAATTAAATGAGGTAATGTAAAGTGCCTGGAACTCAGTAAATCTTCAAAAGTATCAGTTTATTATAATTATCATCGTTGTTATTATTAGTACCAAAGTTTGTGTTCTGTAACACCCTCTATATGACTTTTAGAACATATGCATACTTCCCATGGGCTAGACACATGAAATATCCACAGGAAATATTGCAGTAGGTGCTTTGTTGAAGTTTCTCTCATGGCAAGATCATTCATTGGTGGGAGGAGGAATTACTCCTTATGACAATAATAAGCTACTTCATTGTGCTGAAAGAGGAAAAATAAGAAAGGAAGTGAAGAAGAAAAATAATATAGGCAGGAAATTGAGGGAAATCTTAAAACCAAATATGTGAGAGAATGGAAAGCACAAGCAGTGGAGAAAAATAGTAAAATAATCACACTAATATCAATATTTGTAGACTTTTTGTAACTTTAAAATGCTTTCTCATCCATTGTCTCCTTGATGTTCTTACCAATAAATAAATAGGAAAGAAAATGAAGTTAAAATGACTTGTTCACAAAAGCAGGGCTAGGGCTTGGAAAAAGAGATTTTGAATTTTAAAAAGGCAATGAGGTGTCAAGAAAAGAATGTTTCCTTGTTTCCTCCCTTTGGCAGAGATAAATCCTGGACATACTCAGATCTATCCCACAGCAGATAGCTGTGAATCGTCCTGGTTGACTCTCTTCCCCTTATTCTCAGTAGGGGGCTGTCATATCATTGTGTGTGTGTGTGTGTGTGTGTGTGTGTGTGTGTGTGTGGTGTGTGGTGTGTGTGGTGTGT
>NC_041222.1:107960133-107970113 GCF_002837175.3 Physeter macrocephalus | reverse complement strand
GGTTGTGTGTGGTGTGTGTGGTGTGTGTGGTGTGTGTGGTGTGTGTGTGTGTGGTGTGTGTGTGTGTTTGGTGTGTGGTGTGTGTGGGGTGTGTGTGTGGTTGTGTGTGTGGTGTGTGTGTGTGGTGTGTGTGTGTGTGTGTGTGTGTGTGGTGTGTGTGTGGTGCACCACGTCCCCCTGTGTCCCACCACAGGGGTCTTGTCAAAGGCAGTAGCAGGAGCTCAGCCTTCTACCCCTCCCCCACGTTCAGTGTGAAGCACAAACCCCTCTGCAGGACCCGTGAGACCCTCTTTATCACAGACCCCTTTGTCATTGGTATCCACCCCTTGCTCAAGTCTCAGAGAAAGAATGGGAAGCCTTGAATAGCCGTGTTCTCTATACCTTACGCCCTCTCTTCTCTGACCTGGCGCTCCCCTGGGGACCTAATTCAGCTCTGCCGTGGCCTCGTCTGGGAACTACTGGCATCAGCTGTGTGTCCCGTGACCCTGCTCCCACACTGGGATTGCTCGTATTATTTACTTGTCATTAGTTTGTTCATTCCTGCAGCAAATAATTATTGAATGCCGACTGTATGTATTTCTTTATTTATTTTCATGTTTTCACAGAATTTTTTTTCATTGAAGTATAATTGATTTACATGTTAGACTTGTTTCAGGTGTACGTCAAAGTGATTCAGTTATATATATATATAGATATATATATATACACACACACACATATATATATTCCAGATTCTTTTCCCTTATAGGTTATTACAAAATATTGAGTATAGTTCCTTGTGCTATATGGTAAGTGCTTCTTGGTTATCTATTATGTATATATTAGTGTGTTTTTGTTAATCCTAAGCTCCTAATTTATACCCCCTTTCCCCTTTAGTAACCATAAGTTTGTTATATCTGTTGGTCTGTTTCTTTTTTGTAAGTTCATTTGTATCAGTATTTTAGATTCTACATATAAGTGATATTTGTCTTTCTTTGATTTATTTCACTTAGTATGATAATCTCTAGATTCTTCCATGTTGCTGCAAATGGCATTATTTCATTCTTTTTTATGGCTGAGAAATATTCCATTGTATATAGGTACCACATCTTCTTTATGCGTTCCTCTGTTGAGGGACATTTAGGTTGCTTCCATGTCTTAGTTATTGTAAATTGTGCTGCAGTGAACATTGGGGTGCATATATCTTTTCGAATCATGGTTTTCTCTGGATATATTTCCATTAGTGGGATTGCTGGGTCATATGGTAGCTCTATTTTTAGTTTTTTAAGGAACCTCCATACTGTTTCCATAGTGGTTGCATCAATTTACATTCCCACCAACAGTGTAGGAGGGTTCCCTTTTCTCCACACCCTCTCCAGCATTTACTGTTTGTAGACTTTTTAATGATGGTCACTCTGGTGTGAGTTGATACCTCATTGTAGTTTTGATTTGCGTTTCTCTGATAATTACTGATGTTGAGCATTTTTTCATGTGTTTATTGGCCATTTGTATGTCTTCTTTGGAGAAGTGTCTACTGAATGCCAACTATATTTAAAACACTGGTGTGAGGCAGGAACACAGCAAGATGCAAGCGAGGTGATATCTTCCCTACAAAGCTGATGGGGGTGGGGGGCTGGGGCTGGGAACCCCTGAGCAGGTCACGGCTGCGTGGTCGTCTGTGTAGCAGGGTGCGGGCACCGTCTCATCTGACTTTGAGCATCTTGTGTTTATCTAGCCGAGTTCTCATTGTAGTTGATTTGAAAGCAGGGAACTATGCCTTTATCACTGTAGTATCACTGTATTACAGAAGCCTGATACATGTTTGTGGAACTAATAAGTTAATAATAAATATTATTTTAAATGTGATCTCCCGAAAAGATTATATATTTACTCTCAATAATCTATTCTTGTGATTAATGTTTATTAGTAAAATATTATGTTTCTATTATGTTTAAATTTAATTGCAGTTTGAAAGAACTTCCTGTTATGTTTTCAGAAAACTGACAAATCCCTTTATGTATTCGAAAGCTACTGTGAGATTGTCAGGTCATTGCTGACTTGAATTTGGTAGTTTGATCTGGGAGGCTCTGAGATGGGGTGACACCACTCATCCGAAGCCCACAGTTCTGTGCCTTCCCGTTCTTACATCCTCACTAGTCTGGGTCTCATCCACCAGGAGAGTAAAAAGGGACCGGGTTCCTGGCCCCTCAGTGAGCCTTCCTTCCTTAAAGGATCTCCCTCCTGCCTTCACCGCACTCTTATTCCTCTAATCTGCCACGTCGTTCTCCATAGCACTTACCGGTACCTGGCGTTGTGTGTCTACTTGTGCATTTTTTCAATCTGTGCCTCGGGAATGTAAGCTCCTGAGTGCAGGGATATTTTCCTGTTCAGTGGTGCATTGCCATGGACCAGAGAGCATGGCGGACCTCAGGTAGCGTTTGTTGAATGTATGGAAATATGAGTAACCTGGAGGGAAGACTGGAGAAGAGGGGTTTGGTGGATTCTCTGGGGTTGAGAAGCTAAGGGAAAACAAAAAATCAAGAAAGGTAGAGAAGACTCAGCATGTCTGTTCTTGGGTCAGGAAGAGAGCGTCCAGAAGCACTGATGTTTGATAAACTTTGATGCATGTAGTGTCCTGGGTAATCCTTAGATGTGGGGTAACACGTGATCCCATACCAGGAGGCCGTGCTCACTCTTTACACTGCTTCCTGGGCCCACAGAGGTTGGCTAAAGTCAGATACGTAGATTTGGGCTTCTCTGGACTAAATCATCTCCATTCCATCATTTCTCATCATTATGCATATTTTCAAATATGCTTTTCAAATTCTTATCATTCTTTTAAAAAAATTCAAAATTTCCACATTGATTTTAAGGCAGGATTTGAGAAAAAGAGATTTCTGTCATGTGGATGTATGCCTATCCTCAGCCAATATGAAATTAGGACCAATAGGTTATACTGGGCTCTTTATGTTGCTAGTCCAATGAATCACATTGGTTTATTCAGCATAATGTCTTTACTGTAGTAAAACAATGATAAAAGACCAAGTATGTAACCTATTGGCTCTGATAACCTTGAATGTTTTTCATTATGTACGAAGGCTTTGCATTGTTTAATATGTTTGTACTTTTAAAAATTAACCTGTTTCTTGAGAGGAAAGGCTTATAATAATTTAAGCTGTAACAAGGTTTCTAGATTAATATATAATATTTGCTCTTATTTTTTACAAGTCTGAGAACATGAAAAGGAATGTAGGGACAGCAAACTCAAAAGGATTTTCCAGCTTCCCTTCTGTTTTTAAATAGTTCCAATTTTCTGCAGTCCGATATATTTCATCGTGGGGATCACGTGTCCTATTCCCTCTGTGTTTATCAGTTTACTAAAACCAATATAGAAAATTCTAATATTCCTCCTCTTATCTTCCTGCCAACTACCCATGAAGATGACCAGTCAAGTGTTTCCTGTATGAAGGGTTTATCACTACTGCAGTGGCTTGTAATCGAAAGCTTATGGTTTCTGTAAATTCAGGTAATTAAGTTGTGCTTGCTAAACATTTCAGAATAAGAGGTTGACTTATTAGAAAGCTTAACGTAATAATCGAGTTATTAGTAATCATTATCCAAATGAAGTATATTATGTTAGGGAAAGGATTTCCTTGCATCATTGCTTCTTAGGAACAATAAAAATACAACTTTATCATGCAGGTGGGTGCAGTTCTGCTCTTTGTCCTCCACTAGCTTTGCAAATGAAGAGGAAGCTCGGTAAAAACCGCAGTCAGAGATTCTGGTGAGATGTAGACGTAGTAAAGGGGAGAGATGGCATCCAGGAATCAAAGAAAAGAAAGGCTAAGGCTTACTCAGAGTCATCAAATTCTATGTTTTAGGATCTTCACATAGAGATGAGATGAAACTAAAGGAAGAAATAGAAATAAGTGTTGCATTAGACACTCTTTCCCCTGATCCTGGATGTATCGTAACAGACTTGTGAATTATAATGTTTTTTTTTTGCTGTGGGAGATGTGAGTCCTTTAGAACACTGTTCGTCTTCATACTCTTGATGGGCCAGCCCATCCTTGGCTCTTATACCCCTACAGTAGCTCTGTGTTATTTTCCATCATTGGTACCACATTTAATGACAGTGTAATGCCTTCCTTACTAAACTACTCTTTAATTAAAAGCTATTTCCATTGCTTAAAATAAAATTTTGTAGGTAGCTTTTATTCTGTGTAGATAGTCATGGATTCAATACCTAGTTTTCCCTTCTTTCTTTTATCTATCTATCTATCCCTATCAATCACTATATCTATCTACCTACCTACCTATATAGCTGTTCCCTATCTATTATCTATCTCTCTATCTATTCCCAATCTATCTGTCTATCTGGCTATCATCTATCTAAGGAATCTTTCTGTCTATCTTGACTTTGGAAGTACCAAGGGTCAGGGATGCCAGGAGTCCTGAGAAATACAGAGTTCTCCACACTGAAACACAGAAATTCAGTGAACAAAAACGTAGGGTATTAGCTTTGAGATTCCAGGGTTCCACATAGTTTTCAACTTTAAGAAGATTTGGATTTTTCTATTCACCCTGGAACTTTACTAGGTACTTACTTTTCAGCTGTACTGGCCATGCCTGGATTTCATGTAGTCTTATAATAAGGACGAAAACTTTTATGTGGAAACCTCAATGCATTTACTACCTATCAGAATTAATTGGATGTGGTCAGTGAATATCAGTACCTCAGAGCTCTGCACAGGGTCCGGTGGAAAAAGAAAATGTCTTTGAAAGTTCAGTACCACTTGAGAAATCCATGTCAGTGAAAACAGGGCAGGTACAGAATGACAGAAGAAATACGCTGCTTTTCCTGATCAAGAACACCCACGGGAAGCCCAGAAACATAATGGGAAAAGCTCAAAATCTACCAAGGGCTTTATTGCCTCAGTTATCCTCTGAACATTCTCCCGCCACGTGCTCACTTCCTCACCTGTTCACATCCTCAGTGTGTGCCAAGAGTTTAATGTGAGTAAGCTCAAGATGTATGGAAAAATTGTGCTTAATTCAATGGTTCTGCCTCTTAACATAGCACTTAAATGCATGCCAAAGTAGCAATCCATCATTTTATTTCTTTATAAGTTGTATTTTTATTGTTCCTAAGAAGCAATGATGCAAGGAAATCCTTTTCCTAACATAATATACTTCATTTGGATAATGATTACTAATAACTCGATTATTACGTTAAGCTTTCTAATAAGTCAACCTCTTATTCTGAAATGTTTAGCAAGCACAACTTAATTACCTGAATTTACAGAAACCATAAGCTTTCGATTACAAGCCACTGCAGTAGTGATAAACCCTTCATACAGGAAACACTTGACTGGTCATCTTCATGGGTAGTTGGCAGGAAGATAAGAGGAGGAATATTAGAATTTTCTATATTGGTTTTAGTAAACTGATAAACACAGAGGGAATAGGACACGTGATCCCCACAATGTTGCAGTCACTCTTTTGAATAAAACATCTCTGTCCCTGTGCCCAAGTTGGTTTTTATCTGTCAACCCAGGAATGTTTTCTCTATTCTCTAGAAACTGAGCTGTGAGAAGAGGGTGCACACAGTACGTGTGAGAAACACACACACCGGTGCTTGTGCAGAATGTCAGCAAATTCCAGTTCCAGCTCCTGCAACCAGGAGCAGATTAGCGGGAGGGCGGCATTTAATGAGTCAGGCCTGCACCGTGAGCGCAGTGGTTGGTGTGTGGGCAGGAGAGGGGGAGAGCTCAGAGTGTCAGACTGGCCTGGAGGAATTCCTTCAACCCGGCCACCACGCCACCCCAGACCTTCACACGCCCCTCCCCCAGGTCCCCAAGGCCAGGGAATTTGTTTGTATCACTTCAGACCTCCTCTGAAAATCCCCATATGCCCTTCCCCTCTGCGACCGCGGCCTTGGGCTGTGGGACCAGCAGAGGACCTCAGCTCAGCATAGGTGGAACGGGGCCTCTGGTCTGTCCTGGGTAAAAGCCTGGATGAGAAAATGAAACAGCTGAAGGGGAGGTGGAACAGTGGCTGAGATGTTGTGTCTAGGACATGCTTGTTAATGGTCATACTCACGTCTGGTAAGATTGTAACGAAACTTCTCTTGTCAGACATCTTTTGGGAAAGACCCAGACCTAGAATTTCTTTGAGAGCCTCCAAGTTTACACTGCTCAAGAGCAAAATGTAATCATTCATCATTTTAAAAGAGCCAAAAGCTCAGGAGCTATTAAAACATTTTCCAAATAAATATTTTTGTCATTAAAACACAATTCTATTGTTTAAATAAGCGTAACATCGTCTTTTCATTCACAGTATAATTAATTCCTGACTATATTGCACTGTGGCAGCATAATCTGTTGATGTGAAAATTTGTTTAATTCCAAGAGTAGAGGGTGGTCTTTGGAGGACAATGCTTAATATTTAGGTATTTCTTGAGTTCAAATGTAAAATAATTTTTAATCTTTTGGATAAATTATTTTGAGACTTTCCAGTAGATTTTAAGGATTTGTGAATGGTTTCTTCTCTTGACCACATATGTTGAATAAAGCATACCATTAACTGCAGGCAGTGAATGTAACAACAGGTAAGAAACAGTTTGAACTGGAAAGTTAGTCTTAGTTTGAATCAAGTCAAATTTTACAATAATACATAGAAATAATTGTAGGGGTACTCACAAAATTGTGGGTTACAGTCAAGATCAGTTCCTAACATTTTTCTGATAAATGTAACGCCATAACTATTCTGGGATTTATACATGACGTCTAAACTTACATGTTCTCTTGTTTGTACTCATTTCTACTATTTGTATTACAACCCTATACTCCATGGTATTTCTTAAAGAAATAAAAATAAATCCATTCATAGGGAAACAATTATATTAGCAGATCCTGCTCTCCAAAATTCCAATTAACTGCTTGGACAAATGGGAAGACAGTATCAATTTATTCAATATACCCATATGGAGAGGGAAAGTTTTCCTCAACTCTTTAGGTCCCCTGGCTGGGTCTGAAAATTACAATGACAAAGACAGATGGGCAGGAGAAAAGCATACATATTTATTTAAGTTTCACGTGACATGGGAGCCTCCACAAGGACACGAGCACCGGAAGAAACAGACCTGAGCGCTTTGATGCTGAGTATGGTGAAGGGCGGGCAGTCGTGGAGGACGGAGGGGGTCAGGCAGGATGAGTGCTGTAGTAACTGGCGGGTCAGCAGGGTCTTCTTTTTGGCATTCTTCTTGGGTCCCTCTGTGTCTGGAGATGCGGATGTTCTTTTCCTCTGGGTTTAGGGAGAGCACCTCTCACCTGAGGGTTTTGTGACCTGCCTCGGGGAGAATTGTGGGGGAAGCTCGGAGGGGCCTTCGTGCTTCGGCCAGGTTCTCAAACTCCATCAGCTTAAAGTATTCAACGTGCCCAGGCACCATATTTTGGGGTATTATGTTCTGAACCCCATCACCAGTGACCATGTAAAGTTTTTATCTTTTGTCATTACTAGCTCGATCTGCATCTAAATCTTTGTCTCCCGATGTGCTCAGTGGTAGTTTCAACTTGTTACCAAATTGCACGTTGTAATGTGATCCTTTAAGCCTCCCTGACGACATCTTCAATTTTTAGCTCAGGTCAAGGTTTGCTACCCCAGAGGCTGCAGCCGGATTCTGCAGAATAAAATGTTCGTGCGCTTAGTAATGGAAAGAATATAAACAACTCTCATGAGGGAGATTTAGAGACAGCTCTTCCAACAAGGTTTGATCTAGGGACTAAAATAATACCACCAAGTACCCAGCCGTCTCTTTCCCTTGGGTCTGGTTACTGCAGCGCCAGCTTCATGTTGGCTCTTCCTGGTGGCCCCGTGCAGCTCTTCAAACATTCTTTTCGTATAACGTTCAGAGGGAAGAAGAAGTCCATCTTCTAACAGTTATTGTGGGATGTGATGAAGCTTTTCTTTCTCCTGAAGTCTCATTTGACATTGTGTTATTTCTTATTGGAGGTGGAAACAAACACTATCATGTATGTCTGAAAGAAGTCAATTTCACGTGATTCTCACATGTAATGAGGAGGTAGGTGTGTTAATTTCTTAAAGGAAGACAGGCCAGGCAGCCGAAGCCCACTGGGGTCCCAGGCACCCATCTCTGATGTCCTTTCTCCTGTCCTACCTGGTCCCTGCCAGTCTCACTCCGCACTGTGATCTCAGCCCTGGTAGCTAGGATGCTCTTCCCCAGCTGCCTCTATGGTTCCATCCTCACTGCATCATTTGAAGGTCACTTCAGTGAGGTCCACGTCGAGATCTTTTTAAAAACTGCAGCCTCCCCCAGACTTCTCGTTTCTGTTCTTTATGGCCGAGTGCTTGGTTTGCCTTTTTAAGAGAACTTGTATACGTATACAGGTACACATCTGTATACACATATAGGTACACATATGCACATATGCATACTACATATGTGTATTCATCTCAGTGCCTGTCTCACTCTACCCCCCCACTTACCAGACACACACACACACACACACACACACACACACACACACACACACACACACACACACTAGAAAACAAACACCACACAGACAAATATTTGGGGCCATTTTGTCCATTGCAGGGTCTCCAGTGTTTTGTACAATACCATACAATAGGCTGCACTCCATACATAGTTTTTGAACAAATAATTCCAATTTGCTGTTTCTGGTGTTAACAGAGATAATGTTTGACTTACGGATAAGGTTATGATGAAGCCATTTCACATATTCTTTTGGGAACGTCAGGTCTAGCTGAACTGCCGTCCTCTAATAATAAATCTATTCTTTTTCAAATTCTTCTCCCATTTAGGTTGTTACAGAATATTGAGTAGAGTTCCCTGTGCTCTACAGTAGGTCCTTGTTGGTTATCTGTTCTCTATATAGCAGTGTGTACATGTCAGTCATAATCTCCTGTCAACTACAGATTGGCATTTTCCATTGGCACTTGCCATCTCCCTCTGCAAGGAGCACATCACGAGCCGCTGCGGCCGCTGACCTTCAGCACCCCCTGAAGGGAGTTCAGGGTGGAGCGCAGGACTGAGGCGCTCTGGGCTCTGGGGAAAACTGGCAGAACAGGTCTTCAGAGAGTTAGCTATTTTCAGGAGCCAATTTTATGAGCCCAATTCTTGCATCTCCTCGTTTCTAGAAAAGCACTAAAATCTTTCTTGGTGACGTCTGCTCCTCGTGACTAGCAGAAACCTGCACGAGACCAGCAGAAACCTCTGCAAAAACTATGTGCTTGATCGCATGCACTCCCCTTTCGCCAAAATCACATGTGTACTGACCTTTCCCCCGCCTCTTTGGAGCAGTTTCTCAGAGCTCTCTGGGATGCTGTCTCCAGGGCTATAGTCCTCATTTTTTTTTTTTTTTTTTTTTGCGGTACGCAGGCCTCTCACTGTTGTGGCCTCTCTCGTTGCGGAGCACAGCCTCCGGACGCGCAGGCTCAGCGGCCACGGCTCACGGGCCCAGCCGCCCCGCGGCACGTGGGATCTTCCCGGACCGGGGCGCGAACCCGCGTCCCCTGCATCGGCAGGCGGACTCTCAACCACTGCGCCACCAGGGAAGCCCCTGCAGTCCTCATTTTGCCCCAAACGAACCTTAACTTGCAATTCTCATGTTGTGCATTTTTTTTTTAAGTCAACACAATGTTGTGTTAGTTTCAGGTGTACAGCAAAGTGATTCAGTTATATAGATGCCTATATGTCTACAGGCATCTATTCGTTTTCAAATTCTTTTCCCATTTGGGTTGTTACATAATATTGAACGGAGCTCCCTGAGCTGTACAGTGGGTCCTGGTTGGTTATCTACTCTCTATATAGCAGTGCGTACATGTCAATCCCCAGCTCCCAGTCTGTCCCTCCCCCCACCCCACCCTCCCACCCTTAATTTCGACCCTGCTAGTCAGTTCAGCCAGAATCCCCCATCCCCAATATCTGATCACTGTCCATCTGCACAGTTCCCAGC
>NC_041222.1:107915668-107960095 GCF_002837175.3 Physeter macrocephalus | reverse complement strand
AGCTCCCAGCCCCCGCGCCCCAGGTGACACGTGATCGCCCGGCCTGCCTGCAGCAGGAACCCTGTAGGTTGTTTCAGCCAGAACAGCCCCCGCCCCCCCCCCGCCACACACTTACCCCTGATTGTTTCCTTTTAGTAAATTTCCACCCACCGATGTCCCCACTCTGTGCTCCTTGGCCACAAACTCCCACTTTTCCTGGTCATGTTTCAGTCGAGTTCAGTCTCTCTCACTGCAAAACCCCACTGCAGTAGCACGTGTACCTATCACCTAGTCCTGAATCAGGTCTGCCTTGCTGTTTTAACACGTATCACGAATAATATTTCCTTTGACACGAGCTTAGTTTGAAATGAGAGAAAAGGAAATTATGAAAAAGGGAAAATTCACTGAAAGAATGCATATCACACTGATAACCACGTTTACCTGTGGGAAAGGGACGGGGGTTTGAGTGGTGGGTTACAGATCGTTTCTGTGATTCTATAACTTGAGATGGTCCTCTGTGAAAGTGTATTTGCATATTCGTGTGCTAATGTGTTGTTTCTGTCAATGGAAAAGAAAAAAACAGGAAAAAAAGCCAAGTCTTTGGTTTGGTTGTTCTCCTTACTGTATTTTTTACAGGTCTGAGCTGTTGAAAGCATCACATAAATAGCTGTGATTTTTAAATGTAATGTTAACATAGCAACAACAGCAGAGGTGAATTAAGATGTTCTGCCGTATAAGTGCCATAATTAATATCAAGGAAGATAAATTTAAGGTAGCCTCTTTCCACTTAGATCACCCAGCAGACAATGAAACAGGTGTTTAGGAAGCTTTGCTGGGTAATATTAATGGAAGATTTTTCTTTCAGAGCTTTTTGCCAGAGATTTGTGTGGGATCTCTGCTTAGCAGAACCCTTAGTGAATGTCTGCATATGTAAAAGTAACCCCAGAGCTGAGTCTGCCCGAAGGGAAATAGTTCTTCATAAAAGAGTGTGAGAAATGTTCCACTTCAAAGAAACTGGGGGTGGGGAATGGAGGGGGCTGGAGAAGGCAGGGAGAGACCTCTAAAAACCGATTATTATTATTAAATCACGTGCTGCCCTGTGCTAGAGTACTTTGTGTTGCCTCACAGTTTCAGGAAAGGTCTGCACTGCACAGCTACCTTTGGTGAGCTATTACTGTGAAAATCAAAGGAGAAAAGCTTTGTTTCCAGTTTTAGTCCTTGCAGAGGGGAAAGTGAAGCTTAGATGCTCAGAGCAAATGATCTTCAGGAGACCTCAGAGCAGTACTGGAGCGGGGGGAAACACCGGAGTTTCCTTTTTTGGAAATTCAAATATTGAAATTAAAGGTGCCCATTGTTCAGGTGATGCATAAAAGCACAGTTAATCTTTGAATTGTTAAAAGAAAATTTCACAGACACTTAATTTTTGATGTAGTGGCTTGTATTTAAGGATTCATGAGCCGGGAAGCATCCAGTCCAGAAAAGAGAAAGGGCGCTCCAAAGAGTTGTAAAGTGAGAGAGTTTTATAGACCAAAGTGAGCAGTGACAGAAGAAATGTTCACATATTGAGGGTGGGGAAGTCATTCTGGCTTATACGCAGTTTAACTTCAACTAGAACAACTGTCTTGTGGCCTGTCAAACAGGCATCATGCATCTGCTTCCAGCATTGAAGAAAAGAGTGCTTTTAAAAATTGAAATGGAGTCACCGTGGTTTAGGCCTCCAAAACGGAGTTGGGTGGCCTTTGTGGATGTGGTTTCAGACACATTCCTGCATCCCTGAGAACTTGAATTTTCTCTAAATTGTATCAAACTCAAGGACACCACCAGCCTTTCTCAAAACAGTATCTGCAGCAGCTGCCCGCTGCACCCTTATGGTCCCAGGGTCTCCCCTTTGTAACTGTGCAACCGATTCACAGCCCAACCAATCCCTGCTTAACAAGCACCCTTAGTTCTTGCAGCTCCGATCCCAATTCATGATAAACAGCTTATATAAGTTCATAGTTTTTGCCTTGATAAGCTTACCCCTTGTAGCCTGGAGGAAAACAATTCAAGTGCTGCTTTAATTTGCATTTCCTGAGCTAGAGTCCTCAGTTTGGCTCAAAACGCTTTGCTATTCCTGTTAGAGATTGCTTATTGATCACTTCCATCTACAGCAGGAACAGGAAGTTACACTGTGTGTCTGCTGACTGGAAAAGCAGAGTCACTTTCCTCATATGGAGCAAGGGGAAGTCCCGGGGTAGGTCAGGTGACTTGTACTGAACAGCAGACGTGACTGGTTGGCCCGGGACGCCCTTTTCTGGGAGAGCCCAGCATAGAAATGGGTAAATTTCCATTTGCAGACGTGCAGCTCAGCATCAGCGACTCCATCTTGCCGTCTGGACGCTTTGACAGGGTCTAATTTTTTCTTAACAAGAGGAAGGAAGAGACAGGGTGACTACCTACCAACTTTTGCTGGTTCGGTCTGTGGAGAACCAACTAGGGAGTCCTACCCTCACCTGTGACAGGTGTCAAATAAAAAACACATCCAGACTTAGTAAGGAGAGACTTTACTCTGATGGGGTTCAGGACATGACGCCCCAAATATGGCACCTTGGGATGTGGATATTTTAAGTTGACGGAGTTTGAGAAAATGGCGGGAGCACGAAGGTCCCTCCGAGCTTCCCCCACCTCCCTCCCCTGAAGCAGGTCACAAAGCCCTCGGGTGAGAGGTGCCCCCTGCACACCCAGAGGAAAAGAACATCTGCATCTCCACACACGGAGGGAACCAAGAAGACTCCCGACAAGCAGGCCTTGCTGACCCCCCCAGTTACTACATCACTCATCCTCCCCGAGCCCCGCCGTCCTCCACGACTGCCCGCCCTTCACCACACCCGGCATCACGTGCTCAGGTCTGTTTCTTTGGGTCCTCGTGTCCTTATGGAGGCGCCCATGTCACGTGAAACTTACATTAATAAATATGTAGGCTTTTCTCCTGTCCATCTGCCTTCGTCAGTGTAATTTTCAGACCCAGCCAGGAGCCCTAAGGTGTTGAGGAAACCTTTTCTTTCCAGCAATCTGAAAGGATTGCTGTGTGTGCTGGTGGGTGGAGGTGCCCTATTACAACAGGGGGAGGAGGATATTGTATTTGGGAGAACACTCTAGGGGACGGAAAGAAATTTTCCCTCTACCCTTTTAGGTTCTTGGTTGAGATAACAGTAGAAAACCAAATGTAAGCTTGATAAGTATACCTCCCGTATACACGGGGAGATCCAGTAAAACTGAGTAACTCTGAAATGGCCCCAGTCATCACCTTAAATATCATATGCAGCTAAAGGCAAAAAAATATTTATGGGAGTCGCGGGGCCACTGCTGGGAGGTTATCAGGAAACACGTGTGAGGCTGTGATGCAGATTTAAGCGGATGCCTTCCCCACTGATAAGAGTTCCTGGGAATCGCCCTCCTCTTGCTGGCACTGGAGACACTCTTTCAGATGGAGATTTCCCTTGTAAACGCCTCTTACAAAAGGCCGACTTCTACTTGGTTTTCGGAGCTTTCCCCGCATCTGCTGTGTCTTAAAAACAATCAGCCTTAAATCATCCTGATGCTAAGAAGGACAAATTCGGCTCCCCTTCAACACGGTGACCATAAGATCTGCAAGGTCAAGAATTAGGGCCGAAGTGGTTTTCTTGTAAGAGAAGTGTAGAAAGGCTAGAAAGACCGAGAGTGGAGACATGGGCTGAGGGGTGGGGTTGGGACCCGGGCCACCTCGAGGCCAGTCTGTTCCGGGAGGGGTCCTCCGGGAGTCGAGGGGGGCCGTCTGCTGGCTCGGGCTGCGAGGGGCCCAGGTGTAGGGCCTGGGGGAAGAACAGATGCTCAGCCCAAGTTTGCTTAGCAAGCGTTTTGTTCCCGTGGATCAGCGGGTCCAAGACAGTCCAGCTAATCTGTTAGAAGACAGCAAAGAATGGGGATTTGGACAGGTTGGGTCCGGCACTGTCGCAGGTGAACAAGGGGCTTGTGCCTGAGTGCTCCCTGGTCTCAGGGAGATTCTTCACCCTAGGCTGGTCCCTGGAACCCAGAAGGGGCGAGGACAGGATTCCTTCAACCTTCCCCACTTTCCAGGAACCCAGGGCTCAGGTCAGACTCAGCCTGTCACAGGATAACTCTTCCTCGGTCAGTGGGCCAGGGTATATTGTTTGTATAGAGTATGTATGCAATATTTATTGTGTAAATAAGCAATTTTCAAGGACAAGTTATGAAACCATAGAAGGTTTTACATGATGCACACAGTACAAATACAAATCTTAATGCTGTTAAAAGATACGTTGAGGGCTTCCCTGGTGGCGCAGTGGCTGAGAGTCCGCCTGCCGATGCAGGGGACGCGGGTTCGTGCCCCGGTCCGGGAGGATCCCACGTGCCGCGGAGCGGCTGGGCCCGTGAGCCGTGGCCGCTGAGCCTGCACGTCCGGAGCCTGTGCTCCGCAACGGGAGAGGCCACAGCGGTGAGAGGCCCGCGTACCGCAAAAGAAATAAATAAATAAAAGATATGTTGAGGCATATTAAAAATTTAAGAGCTTATTTGACTCAAGTCAGGCAAGGCCACAGCGGGAGTGGTCAGGAGGCCCCGCCGCCAGGAGCTGGGGGCCAGGCTTTTATAGAGAAGACACAGAAGCAAAGCAGGGAAATTCTGTGATTGGCTACAGCTTAAGTGGCGCCTTATTAGGGAAGATCGGTCATCTGTTTGGATTTCTTAATCTTGAGGCGCGTGGAGGGTTGGTTTGCTCACACAGGCTGCCTCTGTGGAATGGCCTCCTTGTTTAATTAGTTTTATAAAACCGTTGCTAGTCCAAGCTCAAGTCCACCTAGTGATCACCGTGGACCAGGCACTGTGTCGAACACACTGTCTCCTCTGAATTAGTTCTCAGACAGAATGGTGAGGAATTTATTATTAACACAATCATTTTACAGAAGAGAGAGTAAAACCAAAGAGAGCTAAAAAACGTTGTCCAAGGTCACAGAGTCCAAGGGCAGACCCCCTGCTTATTGGTTAAGCGTTTCCCTCTTTTCTGACAGTCATGCTACTTCAGGCACTACATGGTTCTCGCCAGCTCCCTGGTCAAGTTCGAGGTGAAAGGCAGAGTCACAGGCTTAGAGGCTGAAGAGTTAAGTGGTACAAAGCAGTGTGACTCTGAGTCTTCCTGGGGCTCTAGGGCCCCAGTGAGTAGAAACACAACTTGGACCAAATTCGGTTTTTATAGATGTGGCCATTTTTACAATAGATCATTACCTGCCAGACATGACTTTTCCTTTTCTTGTTTTAAAATTTCTTTGGAGTCTAGTTTTAGTTTCAGGTGTACAGCAAAGTGAATCAGTCATACATGTACATGTACCTCTTCTTTTTCAGATTCTTTATCCATATAGGTTAATACAGAATATTGAGTATAGTTCCCTGTGCTGTACAGTAGGTCCTTGCTGCTTATCTATTCTGTATACAGTAGTGTGTGTATATTAATCCCAAGCTGCTAATTTATCCCTCCCCGCACTTACACCGCATAACCATAAGTTTGTTTTTGAACTCTGTGAGTCTGTTTCTGTTTTGTAAACACATTCATTTGTATCATTTTTAAAATTAAATTCCACATATGAGTGATATCATATGGTATTTGTCTTTCTCTGACTTACTTCACTTAGGACAATCTCCAGGTCCATTCATGTTGCTGCAAATGGCATTATTTCGTTCTTTTTTATGGCTGAGTAATATTACATTATATATATGTATCACATATTCTTTATCCGTTCCTCTGTTGATGGGCATTTAGGTTGCTTCCGTGTCTTGGCTATTGTAAATAGTGCTGCAGTGAACATTGGGGTGCATGTATCTTTTCAACGTATGATTTTCTCCAGATATATGTCCAGGAGTGGGGTTGCTGCATCATATGGTAGCTCTATTTTTAGTTTTTTGACATTTT
This sequence comes from Physeter macrocephalus, assembly GCF_002837175.3. Classification (NCBI taxonomy): domain Eukaryota; kingdom Metazoa; phylum Chordata; class Mammalia; order Artiodactyla; family Physeteridae; genus Physeter; species Physeter macrocephalus. Next base: position 107,954,175 of record NC_041222.1, on the reverse strand, counting down.
CTTTTTAAAGGATGCCAGCTCCTTTAAAAACAATTGTTCTTGACAATCAATGCTTCTTTTAGGTAAATTTAGAAGACCGTAAGACGCGAAATGTTTGAATTATGTTTTTAAATGTTTGTCTCAACCATTTAATATATGTAAACTATCTACTTATCTTCATATAATTCTTATAAGAATTTATAAGAATTATGAATTTACTAGATGAGAAAAACAGTGTTTCTGTAAAGAATAAATCACCGATAAAGAAGAAAACTCAGAGACTTCCCTGGCAGTCCATTGGTTAGGGTTCTGCGCTTCCACTGCAGGGGGCACGGGTTCCATCCCTGGTTGGGGAACTAAGATCCTGTATGCCGCGTGCTGCAGCCAAAAAAAAAAAAAAAAAGGTAAAAAAGAAGAAAATTCATACAAAGCATTTGAAAAAATAATATAATTAAGTTAATATTATTACTACTAATATTAGTTAATATTATTAATTAGTAATATTAACTAATATTAATATTAGTTAATATTATTAATTAGTAATATTAACTAATATTAATATTAGTTAATATTATTATTGACTAATATAATAAACGTTTTCTTTCAGAAGTTCAGACTATATTTGTCCACAGCTCTGCTTTACAAACCAGCTGTGAAATTCAGTGAATAGCCACTACTTCTTTATATTAACATGTTATTTGGAGATGCTAATTAGCTTATTCATGAAGGCTAAGTACAGGGGGATTTCACATTCAGAAAGTTATTTTGGGATTTTATTTCCTCTTCAATAAAAAGCCCATTGTTATCAAATCAGGCTTTTCATCCCTTGTATATAAAATAGATAAAAGGAAAATGAGGTCATTTTGTTGGAATAAGATCAAACGTGTAATCAGGAAAAAGATTAGAGAACATTTTACAGTAACATGGTGGGTTCCCTTGGAGTATTAGAAATCAGCACACTTGCAACATCTGTTAATAAAATATTAGAAATTATAAAAAGATCTGCATATAATTTTATGTATAAATGTCTGTGTCTGTGCTATATTATGTAAAGTGAATTAGCAAATTGCCAAGTAAAATTCCGATATGGGCAGAAGCCATGCTCATTTGCATATCAAATTAAGGTATGATGAGAAAAGAACAGATGATGGCTGTTTTCTGTTTTGATTTTACATGTTTGCAAATGTGCGGTTCTATATTGCTTCTTCTTATTTCTGTGTATTTTCGATGGATTTAAAACTTAGAAATAAAGCATCTAATGAGGACATCTAATGAAGGGAAGAGAAAGGCTAATTTCTAAAAATGCCAACCTGCTTATGCAGCATAAATATTCAGCATGGGTTATTTTGGCTAAAGCGTTCTTCTTTGAGGAAGTATAGGTTTGGAGTCCCTTTTACCCTGATCTTATAATTTATTCTTTTTATTCTGTTCTGTGGCTCTCAGTGTATTTGTGCAGCCACTTAACACATTAATATTTGTTGAACTCCCACCATAGCCAGACACTGTATTGTCTGCTGGAAAATCTTATGAAAAGGTTAGAGTGGAGCAATGTCTTACTGTTTCTTGGATGTTCGATGTACTTCTTTGGTGTGTGAGTCCTGCAAGGGTGGGCGGTTGAACGGACAAGCCCGGGGTCTGGAGCAAACACTTGCTCTGTGACTTCCAAAGAGCGAACTGTGCACAGCTGTGCCTGGAGCGACTGTGGCACCTCTCCTGAGAGCAGACCTCCGTGCTCCCTTTGCAGGGGTCACTCCGCAGAGAGCCCTTGAAGCCCCTGCAAACTGTAGTCTCTCAACAACACATGAGCCAGTCATTCATTTATTCATGTCTGCATTTATTTATTCTCTAAATCTTTATCAGTCCTTATCTGTTCTGTTTTAGGAATTTTGCTGGGGCTTGGAATCCATGTCATTATTGATCACAGCCTTGAGTCAGAAACACAGACTTTGAGCACATAATTTGAAGTGTAAAGAGTATTACAAAAGCTCATATAACCTTGAGGGAAAAAACCAACTGAGACCTGAAAAAAAAAGTTGGATTTGGCTGGAGGGGACTGGCGGGTGTCGGGGGTGATCGCGCAGAAAGGGCTGTCCAAAGAGGGCCGCCTAGAAAAGCCGGGAAGCCAGGAAAGAGGGGGCCTAAAGGAAGGTCATTTACATGTCACGTTGAGAAAGATGGGGACAGGAAAAGATCAGACAGGCAGGCTGGGGCCGGGACACAGGAAGTGCTCTGCCTGTCCATGGAGAGGACGGTGCCCCTCTGGTTTGCTACCTGGCACAGTCCCCAGCCAGTGGCAAGAACACCGTCATTTCTGTTAAGTGAGAAATAAATGCACTTCCAGTATTATTTGAACTAAGCCACAATTTTTAAATGGAAGTAATTAATCCCTAGAGGCTTATCTATGGGCATAGAGGTTATCTGCCTACAAAGACTGGCCTTGACATCTAGTCTCTGCTTTGGTTCAATAATCTTCCACTTTCTTCACTTGTAAATTTTTTTAAATTTATTTTGATTTTTTAAAACTTTTATTGGAGTCTAGTTGATTTACAATGTTGTGCTAGTTTCGGGTGTACAGCAAAGTGATTCAGTTACACACATACATGTATTCATTCTTTTTCAGATTCTTTGCCCATATAGGCTATTACAGAGTACTGAGTAGAGTTCCCTGTGCTCTACAGTAGGTTCTTGTTGGTTATCTATTTTATATATACTAGTGTGTGTATGTTAATCCCGAACTCTTAATTTATCCCTCCCTGGCCATGTTTCCTCCTTGGTAACTGTAAGTTTGTTTTTGAAATCTGTTAAGTCTGTGTCTGTCTTGTAAATAAGTTCATTTGTATCCTTTTTAAAAATTAGATTCCACGTATGAGTGATTTCATATGGTATTTGTCTTTCGCTGTCTGACTTACGTCTCTTAGTATGATAATCTCTACGTCTTCACTTGTAAATTTGCTTTTTATGTTGCTGTAATAACTCTTGGATGGAATTAAGAGATCTGTCTTAATTTTTATTAAATAAGTATATTAAAAATCTGATCCACATAGATTTCTATTTAAAATATCCCTAGCTATATTTTCTTTGTTATATTTATAAATTATTTAGTAAATGGTTTGCTCCCAATCACATCCAATTACAACGTGAAAAATTATTGTCCTGCAGGGGCTTCCCTGGTGGCGCAGTGGTTGCGCGTCCGCCTGCCGATGCAGGGGAACCGGGTTCGCGCCCCGGTCCGGGAGGATCCCACGTGCCGCGGAGCGGCTGGGCCCGTGAGCCATGGCCGCTGAGCCTGCGCGTCCGGAGCCTGTGCTCCGCAACGGGAGAGGCCGCAGCAGAGGGAGGCCCGCATACAAAAAAAAAAAAAAAAAAAAAATTATTGTCCTTCAAACAGTCCCCCTCCACATTTTAAAGCTGTTAGTACCGTTCGATGTCCCCTATCATGTAACCAACGTGTGTCCTGCCTCTTAAATGTTGTTTGTTTTGTGTATAAAAGTTTTGTCCACATTTTTGAGACCGTATGCAGCATCGCACTTATTTTCACAATTGTTCTCATTTAAGGTTGTAGAAACACTTTTGCCATTACAGAATTATTAGTAGCCTGTAATAGTTGCCAGAGTTTAAGTGCCTAGAAAAAAATATCAGTTCTTAACCTGTGATTGCTTGGTGGCCTTCAGCCTGTGAATGACCCCACGATATTTTTGTGAAATACTGAAGGTCTGTGTATGCATGCATTTTATGGCCAGTAGGGAGAGCTACCATATCTTTTACCATATGCTCTGATGGGCCTGTCACCTTTCGCTAAAAGTTCAGACCCACAGTTGTAAAGCGAGACGTTTTCTCTAGGGTTTTATAGAAGCACAAAACTTCGCTTTAAAGAGTGCCCACCTCCCCCAGCAACTCATTCTTGAAACTTATTTCTCACTAGGACCAAGCAAAGCAAGATGAGTTTGAACCAGCTGATTGCACATTTGGGGGGCTGTCAATTGTGTTGCTTTGGTAACATAAAAAAGCTTTCATCCCTTTTTTTTTTTTTCTTTCTTTTTTTGGCCACGTGCAAGACATGTGGGATCCTAGTTCCCTGACCAAGGATGGAACACACGCCCCCTGCACTGGAAGCACGGAGTCTTGGCTCCTGAACCGCCAGGGAATTTCCATCCCTTTGGTTTTTAATTAATATCATGTTCCAAAGCAGGCAGAGAACAGTGGTCTTTAACCAGATGTTTTTAGACAAATGACTGGCATCAGCTTATCCCCATGGGGCCATAACCACACGAAGTCATTAGTCCTCACCTGTCAGGTCCACTTAAGGCCAGCTTAGTAATCAACAAGGCATCACCCTGGCAGAGCTGTCTCTTCAGTGTCTGGGTAAACACATCTCTGCACTTTGGTTGATTCCTTTTCTTTCTCTTGGTTCCCTAGACCGTCTTTTTTTTTTTTTTTTTAATAATGCTAGGCATCCTGCTACTATCCTGTTTGGCAAAGGCTTTCAGAACCTTTTAGAAAGCTACGTGGCTGTCGATTACCCTCAGAGCTGTCCTCTGCTGTCTCAGGTAGAAAGTGAGTTTGAGCACAGGGTCCAGGGTGAGAGCAGACTGCTTTTGCTCCCCCTGCATTTCTGGGCGGTCCAAACTTGACCCCTGCAGACGGAGTGCGGGAAAGAGGCAGACGGTCCCTAACAGAGTCCATACATGGGAATAGGATTTCGAAGTCATCGTTCAGTAGGGGGCTTTCAGCTGTCTGAAGTATTTTTATAAACACAAATTACCTGTTAGCACTTCTGACCTGAAAACCTTCGGCCTCCTGCCTGTTCAGGGGCTCCTTATAAACTAAAGTATTTACTTGGGAAGATTCTGTAAGTACGGGGCCACGACAGGTCTCCACTGGCTGAGGTGTTCCAACCATTACTTGTAAAGCAAAATATTAAGTAGAATTGTTTGAATTCCTCACCACGATTAAAATAGATAGATGTGAAAGAAGGAAAAAAATGTGCACCATAAAATCAAGTCAGTAATTCTGTGCTGGTCCAGACCAGTGATCATCATCTAATCTCAGAATATTTGGCATCTTTCTTTTTTCTTCAAATGTGAACTACCTTTTAAAATTTTAAGAATCATAAAACAAAAGGCACCCAAATTAGTATAATGTAAGAAAGTTTAATGTGTTGTTATAATAATACACCCCCAGATTTAATAGTTTTTAAACTTTATCATCTTTTGTCTTTTTAAAAAATGGAATCATGCTAAACAATTAGTTGTGTTTTTGTTTTCTTTCTTTCTTTTTTTTTGGTTGCATTGGGTCTGTTGTTACGCGCGGGCTTTCTCTATTTGCAGCGAGCAGGGGCTACTCTTCATTGCGGTGCACGGGCTTCTCATTGCGGTGGCTTCTCTTTTTGTGGAGCATGGGCTCTAGAGCGCAGGCTCAGTAGTTGTGGCACGGGAGCTCAGTAGTTGTGGTTCATGGGCTTAGCTGCTCCATGGTATGTGGGATTTTCCTGGACCAGGGATCGAATCCATGGCCCCTGCATTGGCAGGTGGATTCTTAACCACTCTGCCACCAGGGAAGTCCCTTGTTTTCTTTTTAATAAACTTTATCTTTTAGAAAATTTCGGGTTTAGATCCTTTTTTTTTTTAACATGGATAGTACAGAGTAGCCATAAACCTGTTTCCCCTACTGTTCATGCTTTACATTAGTAGGTGCATTTGTTATAATTAATGAGCCAATGTTGGTGCATTATTATTAACTCAAGCCAATACTTTTATTCAGATTTCTTCAGCTTTTACAAAATGTCCTTCTACTTTTCCCAGAACCCCATCCAGGTACCACATGATATTTACTTGTCCTGTCTCCTGAGGCTGCCCTTGGCCGTGATACTTTCACAGACTTTCCTTTATTCTGATGACCTTGACAGTTTTGAGGATGGACTGGTTGGGTTTTTTGTAATATGTCCTTGTATTGAGATTTATCTGATGTTTTCTTATGATTAGAATAGGATTTGCGGTTTGTGGGAGAAGATCACAGAGGTGAAGTGCTATTCCCATCACATCACTTCAAGGGCACTTGCTGTCACCAGGATTTGTGAGCAATGGCCTCACCCTCGACTGCGTGGGGAGGGGTATTTGTCAGGGTTCTCCTCCGTGAAGTTGTTGGCTCTCCCCTTCTGTCCTGTCCCCTTGGGAGCCAGCCCCTCTGTGCAGTTTCCCCTGGGGAGTTACGCTCCCTCCATGAGAGCAGAGCGTCTGTGTAAATTACTTCCAAATTTCCTGCAAATGAGATTTGTCTCTTCTGTTCTTATATTTACTCAAGCCATCTTTTTTTTTTTTTTTTTTTTTTTTTTGCGGTACACGGGCCTCTCACTGTTGTGGCCTCTTCCGCTGCGGAGCACAGGCTCTGGACGCGCAGGCTCAGTAGTTGTGGCTTACGGGCCCAGCTGCTCCGTGGCATGTGGGATCTTCCCGTACCAGGGCACGAACCCGTGTCCCCTGCATCGGCAGTTGGACTCTCAACCACTGCGCCACCAGGGAAGCCCAAGCCATCATTTTTTATATCAGTCTGCAGTCGTGGATATTTATTTTATATTTTGGGTTACAATCCAAAACCACTTTAGTTGGTTGCTCACGTTATTCAGGCTTTCGACAGTGGGAGCTTACAGTTGGTTCCTGTGTTCCTTCATACGACCTCATGATTATGGCTTTTTAAAAAAGCACTTTCTTATCAACTGGCACTACACAACATTCCAGGATCATTTTATATTTATCTTGAGCTAGTCCTGAAATCAGTCATTTCCCCAAGTAGTCCTAATTCTCTTTTCTTTATTCATCAATTTGTTTTTAAGACATAGCACATGTTGATTCATGCAGAGCCAATGTATTTGTTTTACCTGTCATGTAGTATTCCAGTTTACATAATATTCTGTGAATATGTAATATTCCAGAATATGTAATGTTCTATGTATTCCTTTGTCTTACAGTGTTTATGGTATCAAGAAATAATACTGCAATGACTAGCCTTGAAAATAAGAGTTTGAGTGGCTGTGAGACTTTTCTCCAAGTTGTAAGTCTAGGAGAGAAATTACCGAGTCCTGAGGTCTGGCCTTTTTTAAGTCTCCTAGAAACTGTGTCATTGCAGAAAGATTCTGCCCCTGTTTCCTCCTGCTAGCAGAGTCCTAAGGCTTCATTCTTATGACCCCTTGGCATTTCTAGACTGTTTTGGTAACCTGAAGAGTGAAAAGCGGACTCGTTGTTTCTTTTACATTCCTTAATTGCCGAGTGTTCATCTCTGTGACGTATTTTAACTGTTCCTGTCTTCCCTCTTTCAATTGCTTGTTTATTTTCTTAGCAATTTTTTCAGTGAGCTCTTCTCTGCCACAAATTTATATTAGTGTACACATTGCAAAACTCTTCCTGTTGGTTACTTACATTTTTACTTCTTTTGTTGTCTCTTTGTAAATTTATAATAGCAATGTGGTGAGATTTAATAAGCTGTTTTCTTCGTGTGTATGATTTTTTTTCTTGGAGGACAGGTGGAGTGGGTTAAGAAAATATTGTCCTGTCCCATGGAGATCATATAGTTTATCTACATTTTTCCTAAGAGTTCTAAAATTTTGTTTTTAAAATGCAGATATTTAAAATATCTAGAAATTAGTGTTATGTGTGGCATGAGGTTGCAATCATTTTTTTTTTTCCACTGTGGAAATCCAGTTCTCTAATGCTATTTATTTTATACTTGATGCTTTTCTCACTTATCCCCACACTGATTCTGCGCAGACCAGGTTCCATATCCGTGTTTGTCTGTCTGGGGGACTTTGCAAGGGTACACCAACATATTTATCTACCATTCCAATACAATAATTTTAATTATTACAGCTTTATGATAAATCTTGACAACTGGAAGATTTTTTTCCCCTCCAATTATTTTACTAGTTCCTAGAACTTCCCTCTATTTTTTATCTTTATTTTTTATAAATTCCTGAACTTTATTTTTTTTAACTTTTATTTTATATTGGAATATAGTTGATTTACCGTGTTGTGTTAGTTTCAGGTGTACAGCAAAGTGCTTCAGTTATACATATACATGTAATCTATTCTTTTTCAGATTCTTTGCCCATATTTCCCTGTATTTTTTAGAATTAACTTTGTCAAGTTCTATTAAATTACATACTTGCATTTCAATTGGAGCGGCAGCCTCATGAGGAGGTGTGAGTGGGAATGTCGTTCTTAGAATACTGTGTCGTATTCGTTATGTATTGCTACGCTAACTCAGCACCTGACGGCGACACCCTTTATGTGCTCCCAGTTGGCCGGGTCAGAAATCGGCATGGCCGGTCTGGCTTCCCGCTCAGGGGGCACCTTGAGACTGAAATTAAGGCCTTGGTCAGGCTGACTTCCTGTCTGCAGGCTCTGGGGGAAATCTGCTGTGAGTTTAACAGGAAGCTAAAGAGGAATGTAAAAGATGTATGATAAGCGAAATATGGAAATCACCTCGGCGTCTGGCGCCACTGTCTTCAGGCTTCACGTTCCTGATGTCACGGTTTTGACCTCTGGACCCAGACTTAAAGGGTGCACGTGATCGCCCATCTGGAAAACCCCCCGACCTTGTGGTCCCCAGATTTGGGTCCTTAACTGCCTCTGAAGACTTTCTTCTCATTCCTGAGTTGTATCTGGTCCTGGTGAGGTAGGCCTAGTTCAAGTAGATACGTCCAGACTGTTGACCCGAAACTCTAGGAGCTCAGAGTCCTCTGACCACTCCCGTGGAGGTGGGAACACGCACGGACACACACGCGTGTATGCACACACACCGCACGCACACAGACCACACACACCATTGAAGCATTGGAGGGATGGCTCTGCTAGCTGTTAGGATTTGTCCATGTCGTCCCAGAGGATGAGGTCAGGTGACCGGTCTGTCCTCATCCCTTACCAAACACGAGGACGGCAGAACTCCGGAGCACTTACCTCAAAAAGAATTTGTCTTGGCCCTGCATGTGCGTCCACGGATGGGACCCGCTGCTCCCCGGAGGGACTAGGCACTCTGAATAAAGCACCTTGGCACACCTTTCTCTGCTCCCTCACTTCTCTTTGGGACCCAAGAGCAGGAAGTCGGGAGGCGGCGGAGGCATGTGAAGGGTCCCACCTTTCCTCCTTCCCTTCAGCCCGGTTCCCTCTGGCGTTTGGAAGCGCTGCACTCTATCCTGCATTGAAGGGCAGATAAGGGCAGCCTGAAGGCGCTGCCTCCTCCTGCCTGTCCACTGTGGCTCCAGCCCGAGGCGACACTGATTCCGTTACCACCACGTCTCTTGTGATCCTTCATTCCCAAATCCAGCCTCTGACCCATGGGCACTAGGCAGGTTGCCATCCCTCTGGTGTCGGTACAAGATAAAGGAATTCCAGCAATCCTGGGTGCCCGCCAAGGTGACCACTCTGGGGGGGGTGAGCCAGAAGCTGCTGTGCTTCAAGAAATAGATGTCTGCCAGAAACCACAGGAGTGAGAATTGTACATATTAACTCCCTTGTGTTTGGATTCTCCCAGGAAGACTGTCACCTGGGTGACCGTGGGTTCGTTGACGTGTCCTCACAGAGGCTGACTTTTTCTACTGATATTTCGTGATGCTGTGTCTTCCTTAGACAGTGAGTGACTCAGGCAAGAGTGGTGGCCATTCCCTAATCCTCTAAAGACCCAACTCTACTTCTAGATCTTACCAGCTTCCTGGTACTCTGATTGGTGGTATCGCCCTTTCCTGTGAATCAAACCAATGCCAGCAACAGCCTTCAGATCTCTAAACCAGCATCCGTGTTGGACAGGTCCCCCACTGTACTGGATGACCAGAATTTCCTGGGTTTTGGAGGAAGTTTGGGGGAATTTGGCAGACACTGATCACTCATCCATTCCAGGCTGAAATTTTTCACGACTGCCCTCTGGCCTCAGCGTACAATAGCAAACTTCCCATGAGGTAGGAGTCACAGGACTACATTATCTCTGACGTGGTCTTCTTCCACAGTATCAGGTGAGCCTCAGGCGTCAGTCATCATCTTCCTTTCTCTGTGCATCAACCGTCCACCCTCCTGGGTCTTCTGCGGCATCTCAGAACTAGCCTTGCTGATCTAAAGGGTGGAGACGGTGGGGGTGACCGAGCGGGCTGGTGTGCAGAGTCCACCAGTCATAGAAGGGCGATGGGCTGAAAGGTCATGGTTAATTTATCCAAAATGACACTCTTGCAGGCTGGCGTCTGTGAGAGTGTTTGGGCCCTTACAGAGGAAAACAATTTGGGAACTCAGACTTCCTCTACAGAAATCAGCAAAAGCCAAGTGCTGAAGTCACTCATCCTGGTGGACTGCTGACGTGGGGCTCGGGGCAGAAGCTATTTGTCCCTGTCACAGCACAGCTGCAACCTCGGGCCTTGGGCTGCAGGCCCTGGATGCCCAGGAAAGGGGCTGGTGCATCCCAACCAGACTGCTAAACCCAGAACGAGGATGGAGGCCCAGCTTCCTCCACACCCTCCATCTGAGAGGATGCAGCTACAGCCAGCAGGAAGCTCGGTCAGGCTCAGGGATTGGCCTGTGTTACCCGCAGTCATGCAGTTTACAGACCTCCACAGCCCGAGGGCTAATGCCCCTCGCCTAAACTCTGACATCCAGAACGGATCGGTCCCAGTCGGTTCTAAATTCATTGCATCGTAGCCAGGAAACAGGGTCTGATAACCTGTATCTTTTGGAGATTTCTGAACCTTGGTTGAAACCACACACCTGCCCCTGCTTCTCCTCTGAAAAATTCCTCATGCTTTTGGGTCATTCTTATCTTTTTAAAAAAGGATAGGCTGATATTTCATTGAGGATTTTTCAGCTATTTTCACATGGTGTTACTTCCTGATTTTCTTATACTGTCTTTAGCAAGTGTTAATTTTAATGTCCTAATAGGTTATTAAAATGACTTGGATAGCCATCCCAACACCTGGAAAAATCTGCAGAAGAAGAAACTAGTGCTCTTGGTATTTTTGCCAAAACTCTCTCAAAACACCATCTAGGATTCATGACATTATTTTAAATTGCTAATATAATTAATATATTTGTTACTGATATATTCACATTTTGGTAATTTATTTATCATATAACATCTATTCCATCTGTGTTTTAAAAATTTTTGGCATATATTGCTTCAAAACATTTTATGAGCTTTCAAAATCTCTACTAAATATAAATGTCACTTTCAAAATTTCAAATATTGTTATTAATGACTTTCTCATTGAGTCTCTCCAGACCTGTGGCTATTTCGTTTGTATTTTAAAAGAGCTAACATTTAATTTTGTTCATCACTTCTTTTTCCTTTACTTGTCTGTTTTCTGTTTCATTAATGTTGACTTGGACCTCTAGTTTTGCTATCTTCTCTTTTCTTTGAATTTACTAATTGAATTTTTTTTTCATTTTCTAGCTTCTTGCTTTAGGTGTTTGGCTCATTTATTTTCAGTGAGATTGGACTTCAACTGATGTTTCAAGGTTATAAATTTTCCTCTAAATATTATTTGAAAATGTATTTTGTGTGCTTTTGGTAGATAATACTTTTGTTGATTTTCAGTTCTAAATATTTCATAATTTCCATTGGATTTTCTTCTTTAATGCAAAAGTTAAAAGTGATTAATTTTTAAATCTTTTGGATTTGATTTTTAATTTTATTGCATTGTGGTCATAGAACAGGGTCTTATGATCTGTATCTTTTGGAATTTTTTGAGTATTTCTGTGTTTTGTATTGGTTCAGTTCAAAAATAATGTTTAATAGAACTAAAAACAAATGTTTATTCTCTTTGGGGGAAGTTCAGATTTTATATACATACACACTCAAAGTTTGTTAATTATCTCATTTATAAGTTTGGCAAGCTGACTGATTTTTGTCATTTTTTATCTGTCAGTTTCAGAGTGAGAAGTATTAAAATTATTTTACTGTTATGGAGAACTGCCCAATTTCTTCTTAAAATCTTGTGATTTTTGTTACACATTTGGGATCATGTTTTTAAGTGTGGGGAATGTTTTTTTAATTTGTATTCTTGGATCTCAAAAGCTGGACTGACTGAAGAATTCCAGTAGGTCAAGGTTAGGTATCTACACTTTTATGTTTCCAAGTGGAAAAAGAACTCAAGATCTAATTGTTGTAGATTGGGGTTGTTTTTTTTAAGCTTCCTCCCTAGATGGTCTTATCCATGTGCATGATGTTAAGCTGTGCTGTGGGTATTTACCCCTCCCCCCAGGTCTTCCACATTCAGTAAAGAGCATTACAGACACGTAGCAGCTCAAGAGAGAGGCCTGAGAGTCCTCTTTGTTTTCCCATCTCCTTTAGCCATTCCCACCATTTAAGAGAGAGTATCAGTGTTTATTCCTCTAAAATACATCATATCTTCCCTGTCTCTTCATTCACAATCCCATCACAGAGTAATTCTTCCTTAGGACTTTTGTAGTAGCTTCACACTTGTCTCCTAAATTCCTTTTTTTTTTGGCTGTGCTGCACGGCATGCAGGATCTTAGTTCCTGACCAGGGATCGAACCTGTGCCCCCTACAGTGGAAGTGCAGAGTCCTAACAACTGGACCGCCGGGGAAGTCCCGTGGTCTCCTCAATTCTGAGAAATAAATGTTTGATAATATAATTTGTACATTTTTAGTCCTCTCTGTGTAGTCCTCGGGTGAATTCCCACTCCAGTGCCCTTCCTGGGGCCCCGGCCCTGGGTTCTCCTCCCTAACAATCAGTCACGGGCCCCTTTCATTCTCCACTCTTGAAGCCAAGGGCTCGCTCCTGGCTGGAATATCTTTTCTCTCATCTTACTCTTTACCCTTGGCAGCTGTGGCCCCAACCCCCTGTCTCTACATCCCTTTTGTGTAAAACTAAATTCCTTCTTGCAAACCTCCCCTCCCCCTTCATTCACTACATCCGTTTGCTTGTTTAAAGATGGTGGAAAGTCTGAACTTCTCCTTCACACGAGACCTGGCCCTTGAAATTACTTATTCAATCTCGTGTCGCACATGAAGCCCTGAGATCCAGGAGGGCAGTTCCATTTATCTAAAGCAATGCCCTATTTTCATTGTCCATCCATGTGCCTGGTGCACAGTAGGTCATCAACAAACAAAAAAGCAAGAGATGAATAAGCAGTAAGAGTTTTCAAGTGTTAGATGCATGTCTGAAGCTGTTGGAGAGCGTATAGAGGTCTGAGGGTGGTGGAAAAAGCCGGTGCCTCAACTTCTTATAAGTAACACACAGTGTATTCACCTGCACCAGGTGTACACCTATAATGTATTCACCTGCACCAGGTGTGCACGTGTTATGTATGTGCATACATATGCATGCAGATATTTCAAATAAATAAAAATGTTAACCTGGTGTATTATAAGTATTCATACATACATCTATTGCGTGTGTCTGTGTACAAAGAAAGAGGCAGAAAGAGAGATAACAGAAGAAGGAAGAGAGACAGAGCCAGAGAGAGAGATCTGTAGAGCTTTTTCAAAAAAACTACCAGGAGATAAAATTACTATGTATGTCTTTAATTTTTTTCCATGAAACTACATTTCACATGTGCAATTATTAGACCAAAAGATACAAATTCTGACACTCAGTGACGAGTCACATTTCCAGAAATGTTAACATTTTGCACTTTCCATTAGCAATATGTGATTGGATCCCAAATGAAAACTCTGTATTTAATTTTCACATTTAAAGATCATTGCTGAGTAGGTGAAAAATACTACTCTATTCTTACTTTAAAATTTCTTTGATGAATTGAAGGTTGAACACATTTTAATATTCTTTGGAATTTCCTACTTCTTTTGAGAAGTTTTTTATTCTCTTTTTAAAAATTTTGGACACTCACTGTTTCTTAAGGATATTTAAGAATTCTCCAGTATATATTGTTATTTAAATATTTTGATTATCATACATGTTTTAAATTCCTTTCTAGTTTTCTGTTAAACTTTATTTCTACTGGGTAGACTTTTTATTATATGTAAAAAAATCTATTTTTTCATTATGATTTCATACTCCCTTTTAAATTTAGAATGTGCAGCCTTAGTTCAAGATGAAATGTTCTTGTTTTCTTCTAATTCTTTTTTTTTTTTTTTTTTTTGCGGTATGCGGGTCTCTCACTGTTGTGGCCTCTCCCGTTGCGGAGCAAAGGCTCTGGATGCGCAGGCTCAGCGGCCATGGCTCACGGGCCCAGCCGCTCCGCGGCATGTGGGATCCTCCCGGACCGGGGCACGGACCCGCGTCCCCTGCATCGGCAGGCGGACTCTCAACCACTGCGCCACCAGGGAAGCCCTCTTCTAATTCTTTTAATGCTCCTATTTATGCATTTATTTGACTTTTATACCTTATTCAGTGATACTGAAAAACAATGACAAATTCTATTAAAACTAGGAATTTGAATGTTGATATGGGCCAGCTAGTAAAAAGTCACTATTTTCTTTCATAGTATATTGAGAAAATAATGATACCAAAGTAAATCTGAGCTCTTGAACTACACCAAGTAAAAATAATGTGGTATTTGTGATACAGGTGCTTAAAGACTTGATGTAAAGTTGATCATTCTAAGCAGAAGGATTCTGCAGATGTGACGGTGGATTTATTATACCTGTATCTTTGAACAACTACCTACGTTCTTCTGAACTTATCTCTTTTATTACTAAAATACATTTCTCGGCTTATCATTTGCTTTTAGGTGGTAGGTGGTTGAACAAGAAATAAAGAAACATATTCACTTATTTGTTGGTAGCTTTAGAGGGGAGACGCACAGCTATTTTGAAATATGATAAAAGTCACTTTAAAATTCAAGGACTAACATGGATAGTTCAGAAATCCTCGAGATGCCTTTGGACTGAGCTTTAACTTTGTTCCTGGAGAATATTCTAAAATTTCTAAAATTTTATATAAAAAAGACAATTGTCATTTAATATATTTACTGGAATTTCTAATATAATTTCATACTCACCTTTCCTTTCTCTTATGACCCCCCATTTGCCAGTTCTTCACAATGCTATGAATTATTGTGACTGCTGTATTCAACATAATAAATTCAGTTTATCTGGTAAAAGCAGATGCTAAGGTAGATTCCGTAATTATCACGTAAAATGGAGCAATACATATGTATGACTTTATCAGGTAATACCAGGCACTGAATATTTATCCCTCAAGACACAGTGGCTTTGTATCGTAAATTTATGACTTGATATTCACTACCCAGGCTGCTCCCAGCATTCTTAAATCAGCAAACCCCACCTCTCTTTTTCTTCTGGGGTTATGATGGATATTTTTATATGTGTGTACGTACCTATATAACGTGTATACATTTATACGGCTTTCAGAATGTAAACCACAACTAATCACAGAACGATGATCCTGTGTTTAAGAAAAAAGGCTCTCTAAATTCGCATAAAATTGAAGATATTCCTGCCAGAGAATCCCTTGTGTCCAGAGGTTAACAAACATGCAAATTAAAAATGCTGAACGGAGGCATGCAACACCTCTACAGATAATAAGATTGTTTGGCAGTGACCTTGAGGCTTAGTGTCTTAAATAGTTTATGCATTTTTCTTCCAGGGGATCAACTTTGGTAAAACTTGTAGAATCTTACATAAAATGTGCCAGGGCCTCTTTATATTTACAAAGGGCAAAATAGTTTGCCTTCTTTAGGAAGAAGTTCTTTTTTAAAAATTGAAGTATAGCTGATTTACAATGTGTCTGTACAGCAAAGTGAATCAGTTACATATACATATATATATATATGTATATTCTTTTCCATTGTAGCTTATTACAAGGTACGGAATATAGTTCCCTGTGGGATCTTGTTGTTTCCCTGTTTTATGTATATTAGTGTGTATCTGCTAATCCTAATCTCCTAATTTATCCCTCTCCACCCTTTCTCCTCTGGTAACCATAAGTTTGTTTTCGATGTCTGTGAGTCTGTTTCTGTTTTGTAAATAAGTTTATTTGTGTCATATTTTAGATTCCACATATAAGTGATATCAAATGATATTTGTCTTTCTCTGAAGGAAGAAGTTTTTTGAAAATACAAATACAGACACTCTGCCCTGTGATACCTGCTTTTGGAATGAACTCTATAAACAGTGACTATTCTTTTTATTTATTTATTTTTGTGGTACGCAGGCCTCTCTCTGTTGTGGCCTCTCCCGTTGGGCACGAACCCGCGTCCCCTGCATCGGCAGGCGGACTCTCAACCACTACGCCACCAGGGAAGCCCCAACAGTGACTATTCTTAGGGTACAGAAGAGACTTAGAAACACTTGGGACAAGACATTCTCACCTGTCAGTCTCCTTTGTACCAGCCAAGGGGGATTCAGTGTGGCCAAAGAGAGATGAGTATTGCTCATTTTTCTTCTCTCCTTAAAATGCCCCTTGCCTGCCTTCAGAATATGACCTGATGCCCTCTTTCCCTGAGAAAGCTACAGCCAGCAGGGACCAGCCTCTCACCTTCCATCTAACGCACGCTGCTCTGGGCCGGACCCTCTGCCTTCTGTCCTGTCCCCTCGGAACTTAGATGACGTTCTGTCTGCCCACCCCGTGGTCTGTCCTCCAGCTGTGGCACCAGCTTTCCTCTTTCTAACAATTACACACTGTCATTTCTTCCACCTTGAAAAACGCCTCTCTTGAGCCTGTTTCTGTCATCAGCATCACCCCTTTTTCCTCCTTCCACTTCCAGAAATTTTCTGAGTTATCCCTTCCCACTAGGCCCCGTTCTCCCCTGGACTCTCTCCTAAAGCCGCTCTGGTCAGACTTTAGCCTGCGCCTGGTCCGGAGGAGTTTGACTCCTCATCTGGAGTTTTGTGGGCAGCTTTGATGCCTTACCCCTCTCCCCCACATCTGGGCAAGCTGATGAGAAAGCCTGCCTGCTGCCTTTTTCTACAAGGATGAATTTCAAACCTTGCAAACAGCGGTTCCTCAGTCTGGTCCCACCTCCGAGCCACAACAAAACCCTAAGCCATCCTCCTTTCTCTGGTCCCTAGAGCCATTTGGGACCAGTTAGGGAAGCTGCTCTGCTCTCCGCAGAAGCCTCATTCTGGATAATAGGCGGTTTCACGCCCTTTCCACGTGTGTGTGTGTGTGTGTGTGTGTGTGTGTGTGTGTGTGTGTGTGGCGGGGGGAGGGTGTCATCAGGTACCACATGCTCCTGTTTCTTCTGAGCCCTCTGACTGCCCTTCTCCGTCTGCCTTGCTGGTCTGTCCCTTGCTTCTATGGTGAACTGGGCTCAGACCTCAGATGGCCCATCTTTTCTGTCTGCGTTCACTTCCTCATGATGTCATTCCGAGTTAATAAAAAGCATCTCGGTGGATGACTCTCAAATTCCTAACTCTACCCCACATCCCTCCCCTAAAAGTCAGGCTCAGACATTCAAGTCACTCTTCTCAGAACATTTGATTGAAAGTTTAAAATTATTTTTAGTTTGGAAGTAAAATTTGTGAAATTTCAGCTTCACAACCGAGTCTTGGCAATGATATCTAAATTCAAGGTTTTTTGGATCACTTTCCTTTTGGAGTAATCTTTGGATTTTGGAATAATCTTCATAAATGTTCCTTCACATGTGACACTTAAGATTTCAGGGGCTGTACAGTTTCATGTACTGATACTTTCAGGTTCTTTAAAAATAGGTGACATTCATTAACCAGGCAATGAAAAACATGATCCTATTAAGATTAAGTTGGCAGCCACTTTGGAAGGCAGTTGGCGGTTTCTCACAAAACTAAACATACTCTTATCATACAATCCAGCATTCGCACTCCTTGGTATTTACCCAAACGAGTTGAAAACTTGTATCCACACAAAAACCTGCACACAGATGTTTATTGCAACCAAGCTATAAACATGAAGCAACCGTTATCCTTCAGTAGGTGATGGATAAATAAACTGTGGTACCTCCAGACAATGGAGCATGACTCAGAGCTAAAAAGAAATGAGCTTCCAAGCCATGAAAAGACGTGGAGGAGCCGTAAGTGCATATCACGAAGTGAAGGAAGCCAGTCGATTCCAACCATATGACATTCTGGAAAAGGCAGAACTACGGAGACAGAAAAGTCAGTGGTTTCAGGGGCTGGGGGGTCGGGGCAGGGAATGATGCAGAGGCAGAGCACAGGGGATTTCTAGGGTCATGAAATGCTCTGTGTGACGCTATAATGGTGGATACATGCCGTTATATGTACATGCCGTCTAAACCCATGAATGTGCAACGCTAAGAGGGAACCATAATGTAAACTATGGATATGGGGGTATAATGACATGTCGATGTAGGTTCATCGGTTTTAACAAGGTACCACTGGTGGGGATGTAATGATGTGTTGAGAGAAGGTTGTGCATGTTGTGGGGGGTAGGGGGTTTAGGGGAAACCTCTGTACCTTCTGCTAAATTTTGCCATGAACCTAAAACTGCTATAAAAAGTCTTAATTTTTAAAAAGCAAGAGAGAAAAACTGCAGTTAGGTCAGGTTGCCCCTGGGCTCAGTGTCCTGTGATGGCTCACCACCCCCGTCAGTGTGGAAGTGGAAGTCTGTCCCCTTAAAGATCCCAGAATCGCTGACGGTCAGTGGTCCTGACACCCGGCCCTGTCACATCATTTACTCTCCTGCTCCCGGACACGGCCAGCCTCCTCCTGCGCCCGGACCTCTACACTCGGCTCTGGGGGCCTCTCACACCCACTCCTTTATGCCTCATCCTAACACCACCGTGGAGGACATCCTGGTACCTCTGCAGACTCTCCACTCTCACCTCCTTGTCCCTAGTTCATCTTTCCTGTTCATGCTTATCACTGTTCAACATGCTCATACTTCACGTATTTAGCTCATCGTTTTATATATATATAATTACTTATAAATTAACTTATTAATGTATCCACATACGTTATTTTTCTGTTTTCTTCACAAGAATTTAATCTCCATGAAGTCTGTGATTTTGTTTTGTTCACTGCTGTGTTCCACTGCCTTGCACACTGCACTCAATAAATATTTGTTAAAGGTACTCAGTGCATTTTTGTTAAATGAATTAAAGAACTTCAATTAACAAAAGTTTAAAAAATGTGGGAGGGTAAACTAAGTGGAGACTTCAAAAGTCTGCAATATTTTAAAGAATTGATTCTGTGGGACTCCATGGAAGTAAACATATTTTAAGCTGTGAAATATCATTTGGGATATGAGTAACATTTAATTCTAGGTCTCTTTATTTGCCTTATAAGTCAGTAATTTATGTTTGAAAAATCTTTAGGATAGTTCTAGGAGGTTTGTAAGTGTAAGTTGTAGAGGATTTTTTTTCTCTCCCTCTGGAAGTGACAAGTGCAGAATTTAACTGTTAACTGTTTTTCTGATAATGTTCAATACCTAGAACCCCCTCTCTGTTACCCAGATAGGGAGAAGACAAAAGAACACACTTATATTTGGGCATATGTCAGCTCTACAGTTTAGGTTATTTTGGAAGAACATTTTTCTTCTTTACTAAATTAGTCTTTTTTTCTCCTGGTCTGTTATTATGAAAACCATCCAACCATATTTCAACAATGAGAGTTTTTCATTTTCATCCTGGACCACTAAAAAATTAGAAGACACAATTTAAATATAAGCCTTTAGGTATAAATCACAAAATATTCGTGTTATAACATCCATAACTGTAACCTGACAATAATGTGCTGACCGAAATGAAGTAATTGCGTTCATCTGAGGAATGATAAATACCCTCACTTTATTATATATCAAAGCGAGTAAAAAGGTACACTTTTGCTAAAATATACGTTTTCAAGATAGCTTCACGGTATTACTAAATCAAACTAAAATTATGGAGCAGAGTCACTGCTTTCACTTCTCAGCTGTACCTTCAGTGAGTGCTTCACAGAACCTGTTTATTTCCTGGGTTAGCCATTCAAAATCCTACCTTCTGTCCCCCAGGTCCAACCCTACCTTTAGAAAAGGCTTTCTCTGACAGGGTACACAGCCCTCCTTGGGTACCTGCGGAGGGTTGGTCCAGGATCCCGTGGACACCAGAACCCGAGGATGCTCAAGTCCCTTACATAAAATGGCCTAGTATTCGCATGTAACCTACATGCACTTTAAATCATCGCGAGATGGCCTATAATACCTAATACCGCAATGTTAATAGTATGTACGTATTTGCCAGCTCCGGGCAAATTTAAGTTTTGCTTTTTGGAACTTTCTGGAATTAAAAAAAATATGAATTACCATCGTCTTCAAAACACCACCGCTGTGCTCCCCCGTCATCAAAAGGGTCCTCACCCGTCACCGATGTTTAGGGCCCTGACTGAGGAGCGGGTGGTCCCCTGCTGTCTTTGACATCACCCCTCCCCATTCTCTTCCATGTTTTCATGGTTGAACTATGCCTGCTGGTTGGGGTACATAGTATAACTTGGTCTTAGTTCTGCAAATAACTGTCCTTTTCATGCTTGTTACCACTGTGAGGTTCCTGTCTACATATCCCCTCGTGAGGATTCGCAGCCTTTCATGTCCAGAGCATTTTGTCTGTTATTTGAAAGTCACTTTTTCTGGATATGAAACCTTTGGATTACATTTTCTTTCACTGAATTTCTTAAGTATGCTACTTTTCCTGCCGACGTAAACACTTCTGCAGAAAATCTAATTTTAATTTTCCTTGTAAGTCACCCTATCTCTTTGCCTACATGCCCAGAAGACTATATTTTCTTCCCTTTAAAATTCTGTAATATTGTTTGAATGTTTTGGTGTTGGTCATTCTGGATCAATACTACGTGCGAATTCTTTTCGAATATGCAGCTTCAAATTATTCAAGAATTTTATTTAGGAAAGCTTTTATTTTACTTATTGTATTTAATGTTTATCTCTGTTCCTTTGTTTTGGTTTTCATCTTCAGGATTGATATCATGTTGGATATTCTTTGCCTCATTTTAATACTTAACGTTTTTTTCCAAATTATTTGAGACATATTTTATTTATTTTGATTATATTTTTTCAACTTCTTCTCCTCTTAAGGAATTAACTGTTCTTTTATTTGTTCTCATGTTCCTTCTAATTTAATCTTTATTTTTGTAATAACCTTTAATTTTTTTTTTTTTTTGCGGTACGCGGGCCTCTCACTGCTGTGGCCTCTCCCGTTGCGGAGCACAGGCTCCGGACGCGCAGGCTCAGCGGCCACGGCTCACGGGCCCAGCCGCTTCGCGGCACGTGGGATCCTCCCGGACCGGGGCGCGAACCCGCGTCCCCTGCATCGGCAGGCGGACTCTCAGCCACTGCGCCACCAGGAAAGCCCAATAACCTTTAATTTTATTTCTAATTCTTTCTAAGTTCTTTTACTCTAAGTTTTTTGAAAGATCTTTGTCATTTTTTTTTTCAGGTTATATATCATTCTCTTGTGTCTTTCAGTTAATTTTAGGAGAGTAGGCTATCATTTTTATATATTTTGTTGATATGCTTTCTGGAATAATTTCATGGTCAAAGGAACGTTATTCTGTTCCTTATTCTATTTTGTTTTCTTCCTTACAGAAATTTTGCATAGGATTTGAACTTGGTTCTGTTCTACATTTTGTTTTTATCTGAGATTTGTATTTCCAATTTTTGGAGTTCTGATTTAGTTAGAAAGTGTGGCAAAGGAGTCAGGTAATCTAACTTCTTAGAGGTTTGTTTCTGCTGTTTAGAGTTAAAAATTGGTGGCTTGTATTCCGAGATGTTGTGATTCGGTCTCTCTCTCTGCCCCTTGAACCTGCTTTCTTCCTTTGACTCTGTCATCCTCAACTCAGATTTGATTCTGTTCTGTGCAGCTTCCACTGAGTGCAGACTTGGGGTGTGAAACTCCTGGCTGGTCAGTGTCAGGAGTTCCTGTGGGTCCACAACCTCTCCCCGCTAACTCCTTACTCTGGGACGGTGTCACCTCCTGTCTACACGTTGCCTCCAGGTGGGTATGCTCGTGGATCCGTCACAAACCCTCTGGACTCTTGATTCTTCCTCTTGTGCTGATTCAGACACACGCAGGTCTTCTGGGTTTAGTGCTTTGTCCCCACTTGTTTGTATTTGGGGGTCTGCAGAGGTAACTGGTCATTTAGTTTTGTTGTCAATGTTGTCTATGGGTTTTTGGCTTTCCTGTTTCACTGCCAGTTGTATTTTTGTGAGGGGATCCAGAAAGATTGAAAAACTACCCTGATGCCATAGTTTTGAAGAATCTGTAATTCTGAAGAATCTAAATTTGGCAAAATATTTTTAAAAATCATAAATACAAATAAATTACTTGACATTATTTTACCATAATATCGTTAAAGAAAAGCACTCTGGATGGAGAAAAAAAGACTATACCTACAAATTCTGTATATTTCAGTTAAAAAATAGAGGTGCAAATAGCCTCCATTCAGCAGAATTCATTCTCAGTTTCCCAGAATCCCAGCACATGAGAAATATTTTTCTCAATTCAAAATGGTATATTCTAAAGAGAAACTTCAGTTGAAAGGGTTAACTACTTCAAATTTGTTAAGCAAAAAATGCAACTTTGAAGAAAACTAGAATCAACTTTATTTAAAAATAAATAAATTCTTCAGGAAAAATACAGGATTTTAGAAATAGGTATGTCTAGGAAACTGGTTAAAATATGTGAATCTGTAGCATATAATAATTATGCAGTTGATTACATTTCAGCAATACTTTTTTAATGTTCAGAGGCTCGATATAATGTTAAAAATTTTTGCTTTAATATAAATAAACCTATACTATTTTTATGTAAAAAAAACTATCGTATAGGTCCATCAATGCAATAAAATCTATTTGTTGGTTAATAAACAAACATGTCAACTAATTAGATAATTTTGATTATTTTGAATGTTCCTTTCATTATGTGATTAATTGGGAGATTGGGATTGACTTATATACACTAATATGTATAAAATGGATAACTAATAAGAACCTGCTGTATAAAAAAATAAATAAAAATTTTAAAAAAGTTTTCTTGGTTTGGGAGGTCACTTGTATGATTCTGGCAGTAATGGACATTGCAAAACTAATAGGGTCAACATATGAGAGCCCTTAATAAGATGAAGTATAGCTATTAGAACAAGAAATATGGGGGTGTGATCAGAGAGGAATTCACTTGGGGTTGAGATTTTGGTAGTTTTGTAGTTATTGATAACGACCATGACTTGGGTATAAGCATGAGAATAGGTGGGCTAACCCCGGGAAAGGCAATATTTTGAAGGCGAGGGGATAACAAACTTTAAACCTAGGAGGTTGTACTGATGTTGATAGGAAGAGGACTAAAAATCAGAGACAAGAGGCAGATCTCATCCTTTCGATGCATGAGAAGGAATAAGATTGTGCACAAAGACTGTACATTGTAGTCTCGTGGCACGTACTTCAATGGATATTATTTGTCCTCTCAAAGTGAACACATTTATCACACATAAAGTTATCTAAATTTCTCATATCAACTCTCACTGGAATACATGTGTTTTGGAGGCTGTAAATCACAAAAGACAAAAAGGAATGGTGAGACCACAGGATGCACATAACCTTAGATGTTGAAATGCAACAGAAAAACTTCCATGCATGAGGATAAAGTGTAAAGAAGCAGGTCAAACTAGATTTAGAAAGCTCTCTCCCTTAATTGGGTTATCTAATACAGGTCCTCTAATTTCTTAAGACTCCCTCACAAAAAGTAGTCTATATTTGTATCTATTAATCATATTAAACTTTCGTTAAGCACATGTGCCAAAACTTTACATTTATTACTTAATTAACCCAATAATTCAGTGGAATAATTTGGTCACTGCTTTGTAAGAGAACTGAGGTTTACACTGACTGGGAAATCTGTCCCGTGTCATGTCGTTAGTAGAAGTTAGAACTTGCATTAAAATTCTCATATATTAGAGAATGAGCTCTTTTCATTATGTCATGTTGCCTACCACTTTACTTTTTTTTTTTTTTTTTTTGCGGTACGCGGGCCTCTCACTGCTGTGGCCTCACCCGTTGCGGAGCACAGGCTCCGGACGCGCAGGCCCAGCGGCCATGGCTCACGGGCCCAGACGCTCCGCGGCACGCGGGATCCTCCCGGACCGGGGCTCGAACCCGCGTCCCCCGCATCGGCAGGCGGACGCGCAACCACTGCGCCACCAGGGAAGCCCCCCACTTTACATTTGTGTGCACCTTTTAAAAATTTTAATCCTTCTAATGTCAACATTTCTACGTGTACATGACAAATATTCCCCCATTTTACGTCATTGAGATATAAGGACTAATAATATAAACTCAGCATATTAAAATATTTGTAATGGCATGAGAAGTAACACTTTCCCTAAAATTTCCAAAATGTGAGTTATTCATTAAAGAATTATAAGAGAATATCAACTGATTGATTGTCACAAATATTGATATTAACATATACATTCATGTGCAAAAAAATATCCTGGGTTTTGTGTGGAAAATTAACTGTAGGATCACAAAGTTCAAAACCCAAATATATTATAAGCCAGACAGTGGAGACAAGAAAGGTGGACCATAAATGTAAACGTGTAAATACAGCAGCCTGTCGCTCTTGCAGAATTTATTACGTGTGCAAATACGTGTAATGTCAAACGCAGATAAAATATATATGTTATATGTAGCTTGTTCTTCCACATCAATTTTGTAAGCAAGTAGAAAAGTGTATATTGGGCGATGATGCAAACAAATGAACCCATAGTGAGTTCAATCACTTACCCCCAAATGAGTCTCACTAACTGAGAACTGTAATAAATACAAGTTTGCAGAAGTGGAATGGGTTGACTTTGGAAATGAGTTAGTTATTACCCATCACTGAAATTGACTTCCAAAGTGATTATTTAATGGATAGTCCACATGTAAATGTAAAACGTGTAAATGTGACTCCATAAATGTGATTTTCGTATGTCCAATTCTTTTTCCAAGTGATTTGTTTGAATGTTTTGAAGACTTCTTACCGATCCTCATCCACCAGAATACTAATGCCACAGTGATATCTACTGTAAAAGGTACATTTAAATAGCAATTCTTAAGAACAGTCTTGACTCAGAAAATTTTGCACAAAGGCAGTACTGAGACATGGCAGATTAGAAGAAATTCCTGAACTTGGTGGGCCACGTGGATGGCATCTGACAAAAATCATAGAGAAGTGGATTGGGCAAAGGATAGGAATAAAAATGGGAGTAGGTTATTGTAAAGTCTGATGAGCTTTTTCACAACCTTTCCTGAATTTCTCATGAGATGGGGTAGCTGTGCAGCCGACTGCATCTAAGGAAAAAACACTAAAAATGATAACTGTCTTTGTGTAGCCAGGGCTTAGAAAGTCACGTCTCTTTTATTCTTATTTTGTTGAGACTTTGCACTACGAAAAGGTGTTGGAATTGTCAAATGATTTTTCTGAATCTATTGAGATGATCTGGTGGGGTTTTCCCCTTTATTTTATTCACATGAGGTATTGCATTAATTGATTTTGAACTGCTAAACAAACCTTGTGTTCCTGGGATAAACCCCTTCTTGTATACTGCTGAATTCAGCCTAGTTGTATTTTGTTTAGGATTTGTGCGTCTTTATTCATGAGGTGTTGGTTTACTCTTTGCCTGTGATGTTCATGTCTGGCTTCCTTCCTCTGTCCTTCTTCTGGAACTCCCATTACACATACTTTCGTTCTTCTCTCTTTGGGTTCTTCAGACTAGATAATCTCCATTGATCGGTTTTCAAGTCACTGATTCTTTGTTCTGTCTTCTCAAATCTGCTGTTGAGCATCTCTGTTGAATTTTTCATATCGGTTATTGTATTTTTCAACCCGAGAATTCCTATTTAAACTTTTCATCTTTTCTTTCTCTTTGACATTCTCTACTGGTTGAAACATTATTCTAATACTTTATTTTGCTTCTTTAGACATTGTTTCCTTAGCTCCTTGGACGTATTTTGTAAACAGCTGAGTTACAGTTCTTATCTAGACCTTCCTCAGGGACATTTGTGTTAATGTCTTCTCTTCTCCTCTGTGAATGAGCTATACTTTCTTTTTTCTTTGCATACCTCGTACTTTGGCATTGAAGACTAGACATTTTGAATAGTTTGTTTTGGCAAGTCTGCAAATCAGATGCTCTCTTTGAGAGTTTTAAAAGTATTTATAAACTTCTCATTTCACAGACGTTCCTCTCTAGTTTTCAGTTAGTCTGTTGTTTGCCCTAACTGTTTCCTAGGACCTCAGGCAGTGGCAACTAAAACCTCTGGCTGTAAGTGTTTCCAACACATGCAACCACCCCCCTTCCAGCTGGGTGACAGCTTTGGCACCGGGCAAGCTCTGAGTCAGGGGAATAAAGACGGGCCTTTTGAGCCAGGCTTCTGTGGAGCCACCGGACAGGTCCCAACAAGTACTTACACATCTTTGTAAATGGGGTCTGTTCGGCTCCTTATGCTACTACTGGGAATGTGGGCTGGTATTTTCAAAGCCACCATGAAGTTGGGAAACAGACGATGGGAAGGAGGCAAGTTAAAATGCCACAAATGTCACTGTTCTCACCAAGACTCAGTTGTTTTTTTTTGAGTAAGCACAATCTAGGTTGCTGAAAGACTTTCAGTACTCTTAAATATTGATACTAACGGGCTTTTCCAGTTTTTTTGTTGCTTTTTTGGAAGGGACAATTTCAGAGTTCCTTACTCTGCCATTTTGCTGATGACTCTATGGTTTTTAATTTGTAACTTTTAAACATAATTTAATCAACTAAGAAATTATTATAACTTGTGCAGCTAATACTTTATCTGAGAGGTCTATAGACTTTTAGAAAAACATCTTAAATGTTAATGTACTATGTCTAAACAAAAATCATATAAGGAAGGTCTCCATCGTTTTAAAAAAGATATTTAATTTTCACTTTCCTGGGGATATTTATGTGCAGTATCTTTCAAGGCATAGATATATCCTATAAGACTTCCAGTCCTATAAATGTATACCAAAAAATATATAAAAAATTATTACAGGATTCTTCTTTGCTAGTTCTTTTGTGTTTAATATAATGATTAAATAGGAAGAAGTATCAGCATATTTAAAAAATGACTATTGAACAGGAGAATTAATGTTTTTCTGTCTCTTTTGAAGCATAACAGGTAGTTATGCTGTAGACATATGAAAAAGTAGAAGGAAAAAATGACAAGCAGATAGGAACCAGGCATGAAAAATAAAGAGTAATTAGTTTATCACGTGTTGAAATTTTATGTTTAAGAAAGCTAGAGGGGTGGGATAGGGCGGGTGGGAGGGAGGGAGACGCAAGAGGGAAGAGATATGGGAACATATGTATATGTATAACTGATTCACTTTGTTGTAAAGCAGAAACTAACACACCATTGTAAAGCAATTATACTCCAATAAAGATGTTTAAAAAAAAGATTATATAAAGGAAAAAAAAAAGAAAGAGGAAACATTTAGTTGGCAGAGACTGTGAGATGAACGATTTCCAGTTGCTAAAATGAACAAAAGATCATTTCTCAAGGGTGGCTGATGGAAGCGTGGTTGCTTCTAAATGTGAGGATGATTCAGAAACACTCTTCTTGTAAGAAAGTCATAATTTCCTGGAATTATGATACTCTCAAGTAACTAGTGAACAGTATTTTAAACAGGAAAAATGGCAAATCCATTGCATTAAAAATAACTCCGAAAAGCTAATCCTTTTATTCCCACTGTCAAAAGCGGAAAGAATGAATCAGTTTGAATAGGTCCTATCGAATACCCTGTTTAAATGAATACAACAAATAATGTAAATGCTCCATGGCTTTCTTTTTATTATGAAAAAAAGTCATCTAGATAATAGGCAATTTCATTATGTCAGCTCAACCAGTGTGCATTTTTATATCTTAAAAAGACTTTAGAGCATATACTTTTGTAAAATCACCTTTTCCTTGTTTGGAAAAACAACATGTCAACGTGACTTTATACTATTCTGAGTATAGAATAGTCTAAGCTGATTAGATGGTCAAACGTTACCTACATGGTTAACTCAAAACCTTTGAATTTCTCCCTATCAATCACCACGTATCAGAAAATAAAGGGACTATGAAATTATTTATTCTGTCAGAGTAATATAATACTGAACGCACACACACACACACACACACAAATGAGACATCATTAAGATCCCAATGGGAGCACAATTAGAGAACATTTAAAAGGAATTTATTACTTTCTACAAAATGTGGTTTCTATATTTTCCTAAACAAGTCTTTTTTGAGAAGAATATTAAATAAGTACTTGTACTTAACAGATGCTTATATATAAGATAGTGGGAGAAAAGTTAAGTTAGAATGGGCAGCTGAATGCTGTTTTCCGTGTAATAGAAAGTATTACAAAACACTGAGGAGACACTGGGACTTAGAGAGTCAGGCTGTGCCGTTTCCCGGAAGGTGTGTCTGGGCATCAGCGGCCTCATCCGGGCCCAGGTGGGGCTGACCTGCATCCACGCGCTCGCCAGGACTTTCCAGGTGCCGGTCGCCTGCAGAGAGGAAAAGCCAAAGAAAAACATGTGCCTAGCTCTTGTTCTGTTAAAATATTGAGCAACGTATATTTCAAACAATCTACTGGTTTGTTCTCTGGGATTGATCTATAACTTACATCATCTTAGTCATTTAAAAGTAAATAAGGCCATTTATGACCCATAAGCAAGATGACAGGCATTACATTTATTTTTAAAAAATTGCTCGTGTGACATATTGGTATTTAATATTAATATCTGTGCCAGGTTTTTAGTCCTAAAAATTTGTAATGGTGTCTCCCAAAAATGAAAATCCCTCTTTTGGTTTGAAAACATGAGATTCTGATTTTCACTGAAAGAGGCATGTGGAAAAAGCAATCGAATGCATTAAAGGAAGTGACACAAAGATTAAAGAAGAGGACGCATCATACACTCAATAGAAAACTCCAATATTTAAATTTATTAACGACATCCACATACTATTACTTTTGTCTCTGGTTATATTTCTTGGGTAACTTTTGACTTTTAATTTTAAAATTCTGTGTTCAAACTTTTATATTAGTGATGGATTCCATACATTTTAATGTTTAATAAAATCATATTGAGGGAAAGTAATTTTGAACACCTTGAATAAATGCAAAGATTTTAAAAATAAAGGTCAAATGTTTTATTATAAATTTTAATGTTATTTTAATCTTCATTTCATTTTCTTATTCAAGTGTCACTTTGAAATTTATTAGATTTCATAAGTACATAGAAATATTTTATATTACAACTTATTACCTCTTCAGTAATGATCAGTAGCAGAACTGCATCATTATAACAAATATTTTATTTTGAATGTGTAAATGCGCCTATTAAATGTGAACCACATAGACTGAAAATCTATCCCTGAATATATAAAAGTTTGAAACCACACCTCTTGTGTACATTTCTGATCAGGAAAATTTAGAATAAAAACTTTTAAAACATAGATTCATATGCAGAATAAGACTCCATGGATGTTAAAAAGTGGAAGACAGATAAACTGCTTAGTTGCACATTTATCGTAGACAAGGCAGTATTGTGAATAGTTTTGATGAAATAAAAATAAGGTATTTACATTGTGCTCAAGGAACTTATCCTCCAAGAAAATGGAAATACAAAAGAAGCAGCACGTTTCCTCCTCAAAGATATTTCAAATATGTTTGAAGCAAAGCTTCCTGGACAGTTTTTTATATTTGTTTTCCTGATTTGATTTTTCAGCCTGAAAATAGAAGTAACTTTTATTGATATGATAACCCATAGCTCTCTTGTATATGCTTTGGGAACTTCATTCATGGTGAGAATCTATGGAGCAAATAAATAATCCTTTTTCTTCTCCGTAATTCGGAACCATTGAGAAACGTGATGGCGAGACAGATGGAGCCCGACCCCCTGCTCATTAGCAAGAAAGCAGACTGAGAGCGTGACTTCCTCTCCGTGGACACAGGGACTTGCTCAGAACCCGCCCAAGTCAGGCGGACACCCTTAGCCCACAGGCCTCGCGCATGGGGCAGAGACCACCTGAGCGCAAGTGTGTGGAATCGAGCACCAGAGCACCTTTGACAGACGGGCTGCATCTGAAATGCAAACCGAAAGAGCCTAAGCCTGACATTCAGTTTCTTCTTCCACACTCATCTCTTAGGGAGCTCGCTGCTCCCTGCGGCCTGGGGAGGGACGAGGCAGCAGGAACGGCTGGAATGTTTCTCGTATTTGCTTCTCCTGGCGGTGAGTTCTTGGGTGGCAACAGGAGGATGGAAGGTAAAGCCCATCGCACCTGTACAAGTGCCCCCTCCCGAGTTCTGGAGACTCTCAGAGCCCTTCTTCGTGTCCCAGCTCTGCAGGGACAGCAGCTGTGGTCTCCCTTAGACTGGGAAACAGTGTTGTAAATTTATACTCAACTGTTAGAAGATGTGAACTTTGCTTGGAACCCAGATCAAAGCGGGTTTGCAGCCCATGTGGGACAGAAAGCATTGAATAGATGTCAGGATGTCACATTTGGATATTGCTCTATTTAATATCTGCGTTAGAACACTTCATACTTTTCAATTCTATTGTGAAAACCACAGTTTACATCAAAGAGCGTAAACATGACAGGTATCTGTTTTAAAGTAAACATTACTGATAATTGTTCCTTTGGTGTAACGTAAAACAAAGCTTCTGTCACCACGTTGTATAAGCCATCTTCCAGTCTGAAAAGAGTCTAGTATTAGTTCTTAAAATGCAGAAAGCAGCTTACTTCAAAGGATTACTGACACCTGGAGTTGGAAGAAATATTAAGATCACCTGGTTCAAATCCTTGATTTTTTTTTTTTTTTAAATTTAATTTTATTTTTTAAAATTATTTATTTATTTATTTATTTATTTTTACCATTGAAATCCAGAAGCCCACACAAGTCAGCTGGTTTTCAGATGTAAGCTCATGCTAGGTTAGGACCAGAACTCCATTTTCCTCGTCCGAGTCCAGTGGTCCTTCTAGTTTACGATGACGCAATCTATATATTTGCAAATGAACTGCGATATTGAAGAATAAATGATAGAGAGGAGAGCGCAAATTGTCAGCACCCAGCTCCACGTGTGTTCACATGGTGAGCACAGCCCCGTGATCCCCACGAATCGGGGGCCGTCAGCTCTCCTCCTGCGACTCACACTCACACCCCCTTGCACCCTGTGGAGGTAAAGCCTCTCTGGGGGTCTGTCACCAGAGTAATCCTCCCCCCGTATTTCATCTAAGTTCAGCCACGGAGTCAGCCCTCTTCACGTCTGGTCTCTCACTCAGTGCCACGTGGCGAGAGTCTTGCGTGTTTTTTGCACATGGCGTGCGTTTGCTGACATATAGTGCAGGCTGCTGTCTCTCGTGCGGTTCCTGTGTGCACAAATCACAACAGTCCCCGACAGCTCGGTTCAAGTTTCAGTGTCCGTGACGATGACTTGTGAGTATTTGCATGAACTGGAACCTTCCGTGCTCGACAGCTGTCCACAAATCACTGAGGCACAGCAGGTCACCGACCGTTCCTGTCCTTTCTTCTGTGCACCTAGATCGTCACCGTGTGTCTAGCATCTGGTTCGTGCACAGACGGCCAAGCGTGCAGCTGTGCTTGGGTGACGAACCACATGGCATCCTACAAAAAGAATGATCAGCAGACGACACTGTCCCATCAAAGACAAGTGCAGCAAAGAAAGGTGAGAATGTGAAAGTGAGGTGGGTTATGAGGAGAAGACTTGGAAACGGCAAAGGCAAAGCAGCAATCGGAGGAGACCCAGGCCTGCGTGAAGTGATGGCCTAGACCACACTGAGGAAGGGTCACAAATACAAGCAATAAAAAAGCAAAGTCTCTTCAACATTTTTCATTTTCTTACCCTAGGATGGAAAGCTGCTTATGGTAGAAATGGAGTGTTTACTTCTCGTGGTCAGTGGCATAATGGCCCCCAAAGGTGTCCCTGCCCCAATCCCTGGAACGTGTGATGTGCAGCCGACACGGCAGAGGGGTTTTGCAGTCGAGATTAAGGCAAGGCTCCTGAGATGGGGAGCATGCCCTGGATCGCTTCCTGGGTCCAGAGTCATCACAGCGTCTTCCGGAGGGTCACAGTCAACAAGGGACTCTGCAGGTGGGCCCAGTCTCATCGCGTGAGTCCTCGAAAGTGGATAGAAAGTTGATAGAGGCGAATATGATTATGGAGGAACCATCCGAGAGAGGCAATGCTGCCAGTTCAGAGGCAGAGGAACAGGGCTGAAAGCAAGGAATATTTGCAGCTTCTAGAAGCTGAGAAAGGCAAGAGAACAGACTCTCTTCTAGAGCTTCCAGAAAGGAACCCAGCCCTGCGGACATCTGGATTTTAACCGAGTCACACCTGTGTCCAGCTTCTAACCTACAGAACTGAAGACAATCATGTTGCACTAAGCATGTGATAATTTGTTACTGTGGGCAATATAAAACTAAGACACTGCTACTGTGAATTGCATGCCATCTGGCAGAAATTTTTCCTGTTTGGGGAAGATAACTTTGCAGAATTGAAATAGGATTTAAGTGGATTTGTAGGTAAAATAGCTGGCTGGAAAATGTTGGCGCTGCTGGCATTGCAGCCACAGGAACTTGATAAAGGCAAACGCTGACGTAAATAAGGAAAACGGTTGTGAGAGGAGCGAGATGACCCAGAGAAAGGGGCAGAGGAAAGTTCTCAAATAAAGGGAAGCTCAGAGAAAGTTCACGATACTGCACACTTCCTGATAACCTCGACTTCATGAAGATGACAACTTCTGCTGTGTGGAAGACAGTATTCACAGAAGACCAGTGACAGACTAGGACAGAATACTTGCAAAAGACACATCTGATAGAGGGGTGTTATCCAAACTATACAGAGAGCCCTTTAAACCCCCAAATAAGGAAACAAACGACCCAGTTAAAAATGGACCCGAGACTTGAACAGACTCCTCAGCAAAGATGTCCCCACGGCAAAAAGCACCTGAAGAGGTGTCATCAGAGATTTATGTGGCTTTTCTGTGGGCAAAAAGCTCTTCAGAGAAGATGAGGATGTTTCTAGCAGCCAAGTCTGAGTCAATGCGGACAAGTCGACGGGGGATAAGCAGACAGGGATGCAGCCCCGCGTGGCAGGGCCTGGGCTGCTGCAGCTGCCGGGGAGCAGACATGCCAAGAGGCGCTTCAAAAGAGAGAACTTCTAGATCACTTAAGTTTCCAAGCCAAACTGCAGTAACATTTTTTACACCTGTGTTACTTTTGTTTTTCAGCCAGGTCTTCCAAGGAACCAAGTTGCACGTGCGTGAAATTGGGTCCGAGGAGGAAGTCAGTGCCTTGGCTGAGGCCGGAGTCCTGCTAAACGCTCCCGACGGGAGGACGAAACTCCACGACCTCCTGCTTCCCCTGGGCCGTTCACCAGGTTGGCACTACCTCTGTTTTTTGCTGTCATTATAATAATTTGTTTCACTCTGTGAATGTTACTGAATGGTTTTGCAACACTGAGGTGGGCTTGTGTTAAACATGATCAAATACTCTACGTACGCGGTGATACACAGGCATCTTCTCACACCCTGTGAAGGTTGGTTCGCTTAACACGGCACATCATGCTCTGGCCCGTTTCCCTCTGTGATAGTCTGAACTCTTAGCAAAGCTGCTTCCTAAGGTTGGGTGATGCCAGGCAGCGGCCTGGTGATGGTGGCTCTGAGATGAGCACAGGGGTTGGTGATTTGAGGTGATGGATCCAGCTGGGGTTTGCAGTTGAGGCTGTTCAGTTCCCATTTTCTCTATGAAAAAAAATAATTGAATTGATTCTCGTAGAGCTTGTCGGAGAGCTTCAAGTGTCTTTCCTTCCACTGTAAGAGGGGAAGGACCAGTTGTGATGGACAGCCTTTTCCTCAGGGCAGAACTTGGCTCAGTGCCCCATCCGTGGTTCATGCCCAGGACAATCCTGCCTTACATTCTGATCAAAACTTGTTCCTAAATCAAACTTTGAATGGATGCCCCGGCTCTGAGGTTTGCTGACTGTGTAACCTGGGAAGTCACGTGATGTGTGTAGACCTGAGCTTCCCTTCGTTTCAAATCAAGGTGGTTAGTAGAGGCAAAGATCAGATTAGCGATGGACGGGGACGCGGGGGGGGATTGAAAGTATCTGGTCAGTGGGTATGGGGTGTTTTGGCGGGGGTGATGGTGACGAAAATGATCTGGGGCTAGAGACTGGTGCTGGCTGTCCAACACTGTGAAGGTACTAAAAGCTACTCAGCTGTACACTTTAACATTGTTAAAGTGGTGAATTTTATATTATGTGAATTTTATCTCAAGAAATGTACGGTGGCTGTACTGCATGATATTCAAGATCCCCGAAGGAATCTCCTCCCTGCGCTTTGGCGCACGAAGACCTTTGTCCTGAGTAGCATCCGATGCTTTAGCACACAGGACGGGCGTCCCTGCCTCTGGCCGAAGTCTACCGTGGTTTTATAAATTTTGGCTGCCACATTTGGGGCAGTGGCTTGAATTTGGTTTAGATTTACTGACACGCCTTTGAGGAACATTGAAATAAGTCTGACACGAACTGGATTCAGTCCCAAGAGGATGGAAACAGTCCTTCCTGCTCCCGGGACTCTGACCGTGCCCTTCATCCTGCCCGTGGAGGCTGAGGGGCAGGACAGCAGCCCCCAGACTCCGGAAGCTGAGGGTCTACACGGTGGCCTCCCGGTCAGACAGTGAGGACGCCTTAGTGCGTAAAATTAAGCAAAGTGAGTAGTCATGGCTGCCTGTTTATTCTTTCTTTGCTGAAGCTTACTTCGTGTTTTTTTTTCAAAAATTCAACGAATATATCAGTGTATTTTGTTTATCCTGCGTAGCCCTTCTTCGCACACTTACTTAGAAAGGGCACGAGCGTATCGCTGTGTTAGCTCACTTTCCAGAACCCAGCTCTCCTGAGGCCAATGCTACGCCTTCCAACTAATATTGGCCATTTTCTCTACGTCCAAACTGGGCCCAGGGACCAAGCAAATTAGTATATTTGCTAATGCACATTTGAAATGCAAAGTTTTTATTTATATACAAAGGTTATTATATATACGTCCATATATACGCACACGTAATGTTTACGATTGTTTGTATAGGAAGAACATTTTCTATGGTTTGCCATCATGGTTTCTAAATAGCGTTATCTTTTCAGACATCAGAGAGCACCCTGCACGTAATATACAGGCAGGAAATGCTTTTTGAAAGACTGGCTGAAAGAAAATCCTTGAGTTGCTTCAGTCAGTTTTAAACCAAAAGAAATGTTGTCGTTTCTTTGAGAGAGCCTGTGTGTGAGTCTGTGTGTGTGTGTGTGTGTGTGTGTGTGTGTGTGTGTGGACGCTCTGTTGAGTAATTACGGATGTACCTTGTGGAGACCACCCCCTGGACTGGCATGGTCCACCGTGTTCCGTATCTTTCCTGTTTCGTTTCCATAAAGGTCTCTTTACACTCTCACCGGCTGGGCCCTCCTCTGACGCGAGGAGCCTCATTTTCTTTCCAAGCAGTTTCTCCCATCTCTGTTGCCGCATTTTGTCAGCTTTATGCCACAGTTGCCATTGCAAATAACGAGAGGGGTGTGGAGCACAGGAGAGTCTGAGAGTGTTCTTCGCAGGGTGCGCACGGTTCCTTTATAGAATCACAGTGAGTTAGTTAAGGCGTAATCCGCAGGCTTTAATATGAATGCTTTGATTATTATTTAATGTTGATTTCTAGAAGTCGTAATACTCGATGGCCTGTGTTTAAAAATCAGCGAAGAGTAAGAAGGGTATAAATACTCCTTTCGGTCTTCTCTCATCGTGTGTGAGTCGAGGTTTTATTTTTCCTTTCAGAACGCCAAATAGTTTTCAGTTTAACATACAACATACTGCATTTTAATGAAAACTTGAGAAACGCTGCATATTTGTAGAAATACTTACCTTGCTTTTTCTGTGTGCCATGTGTATGATTGGCTTTATTTTCATTTCTAACAGCAAGCAGACCCACACCCGACTGGGAGTAATCTGATGGAAAGGGGTTTATGCCACCAGTTACTAAACCAAAGTCCTTTTTCCCCCCCAAAGTTTTTTTTTTTTACTTTTTCCCCACAAATATTAATAATGATAAGTCTCATTTCTATCTGGCTCTTATTTAATTATAATTTAAGATTTGATCTGTCCCTTAAGTTCTCACAAGATGGATGCCCTGTAGGGAAAGGCTGTAAAGCAACAGCCCCAGGTTCCCATCCAGACTCAGTTATATAATTGGAACAGTGACTTTGGTTCAGTCACTTAATCTTCAAAAAACTCGATATTCTCACCTGTGGTATAATTAAAAATCAAACCCACCTCAAAATTTTTTTCAAGTTTATATTGCATAATGTCTATAATATCCTTTTACGTGTCATAAACTGGCTCCAATTCAAGCTGACTGTTCATCCTAACCACTGAGAAGGGCATTGCACCAAGACCCATATCTGAAAGATCAGGGCAAACAGTATCAGGGGAAAGCCTAACACAGCATTGGCTGGCGTAACACTGCCTCTTCTGTCACCTTAGACCATTTCAGGCTTTTAAAAAAAAATTAAAAAAAAATTTTATTGAAGTATAGTTGATTTACAATGTTGTGTTAATTTCCGCTGTACAACATAAGGCTTAACATCTTTATCTGTAAAGAGACAGATGATAAAGTTCAACTTACAGGGCTATCGTTAGGATTAAATGAGATAAATCCTAGCACAGCTTGGCATATGCTAAGTGATCAATACAGTTAAGCGATTACTTTTCTGTTTCCTGAGCTGTGGATGTCTAGACTCTGCTCTCTGCCAATCTCCAGATGAAGCAATACTGCCAATCCAGGGGTCTGTTTGTGACTACAAAAGCAGTGTTTGCTGTGTTTATAGATGCTCTTCTGTTCCCCAAGACCAGATTTTCTGGTCTGTATAAACCACTAGCAAAAGGAAGCAGCCAGAGTGTTGAGGTCATCCAAGTGACTGGACATATTAGAAACACATCTAAATCTCAAAAGCTGGTAATAATTGCTTGTGAATGATCAAAGTGGTCTACATTATTCCATCATTCTAAGGGGAATCTGGTCATATTCTCCTCAGTTGCTTTAACTAGCTTTAACTAGGCTGACAGCACTGTCCAAGAGCTTGTTTAAGACTTCAATTTTATAATAACTTGGTACTTAAGGACTTAAAAATATCCAAGTATATTTTTAATTAGCATACCAGTGTTAAATGTTCATTAAGTGCTCGAAAACAGTTATTAAGTATTTAAATTTTTTTCTGAAATATGATATATAAGTTTGAATTGAAAAGTATTTGATAATGAAAAAGAAATAACCAATACCCTTCTATCCAGTTGCCCATATGATATATCAATGATGTGACAAAAATGATTGCACCCCCATGGCTTAAAGGCAACAAAGATTGTAGTTTCTTACTCAGTTGGAATTTTCTAAGGATATTCTACAATTCTAAATGTGGCAAAATAATAATGAAAAAGCAGGACCTTACTATCTCTATTTTGTATTTACGGAATTGTAGGTTTTTATTCAGGATCCAAAGGTACTTTGGAGGATTAAGATCTGTTTGCTTTTGGTGAGCTAACTTAAAATGGTGATAAAAATCAGTTATCATGCAAATGGTTTTTTGCTGTTTAAAAATATCATTTTTCTATTTTTGTAAAAGTTTAATTATAAACTATCAATCTGTGGAAAAGCTGACTATTAACTCTAAGAAATGCCAACTAGAAAATTATAGTCTCAGCACTCAGGAGAACTAAGCTATCACATTAGCCATGTATTGTGAGAGTAAAGTTAGTCCCTCTTCGTCTGCATGTTGTCTATATTAGGACTGATTAAAGCAT
This sequence comes from Physeter macrocephalus, assembly GCF_002837175.3. Lineage (NCBI taxonomy): Eukaryota > Metazoa > Chordata > Mammalia > Artiodactyla > Physeteridae > Physeter > Physeter macrocephalus. Next base: position 107,916,398 of record NC_041222.1, on the reverse strand, counting down.
CTTTCTAAATCTTTCAACTAATTTAGAGTCAATTAAAAAATTGCAACTTTCTGATTAATTTCCAGTTGTTTTAAAAATACCATTTTGATCCAGTTGAAATTGTGGAATTAGCTTAATTGACAAATTAATATTTTTGTCATACTGTATTATTAATTTGAAGATATTCTTAATTAAGCCAATCATGTATGAGTAAACTAAGTATTAAGGCTGAAACACTGTATATTTATTTATTTATTTATTTTTAAACATTTTTATTGATTTGCTTTACAATAGTGTGTTAGTTTCTGCTTTATAACAAAGTGAATCAGTTATACATATATCCCCATATCTCTTCCCTCTTGTGTCTCCCTCCCTCCCACCCTCCCTATCCCACCCTTCTAGAGGGTCACAAAGCACCGAGCAAATCTCCCTGTGCTATGCGACTGCTTCCCACTAGCTATCTATTTAACATTTGGTAGTGTATATATGTCCATATATACACCACCACTGTCTCACTTTGTCCCAGCTTACCCGTCCCCCTCCCCGTGTCAAGTCCATTCTCTAGTAGGTCTGTGTCTTTATTCCCATCGTGCCCCTAGGTTCTTCGTGACCTTTTTTTTTTTTGATTCCATATATATGTGTTAGCATATGGTATTTATTTTTCTCTTTCTGACGGACCAAGAGTGCAAGAGGGTTCCCATTTCTTCACACCCTCTCCAGCGTTTATTGTTTGTAGATTTTTTTGATGATG
>NC_041222.1:107914916-107915658 GCF_002837175.3 Physeter macrocephalus | reverse complement strand
CTCTAATGATTAATGATGTTGAGCATTCTTTCATGTGTTTGTTGGTAATCTGTATATCTTCTTTGGAGAAATGTCTGCTTAGGTCTTCTGCCCATTTTTGAAGTTTTTTTTTTTTTTTTTTTTTTTTGGCGGTACGCAGGCCCCTCACTGTTGTGGCCTCTCCCGTTGTGGAGCACAGGTTCCGGACGCACAGGCCCAGCGGCCATGGCTCACGGGCCTAGCCGCTCTGCGGCATGTGGGATCCTCCCAGACTGGGGCACGAACCCGTGTCCCCTGCATCGGCAGGCGGACTCTCAACCACTGCGCCATCAGGGAAGCCCGGGTTGTTTGTTTTTTTGATATTGAGCTGCATGAGCTGCTGGTAAATTTTGGAGATTAATCCTTTGTGCAAAAGCTTTTAAGTTTCATTAGGTCCCATTTGTTTATTTTTGGTTTTATTTCCATTTGTCTAGGAGGGGGGTCAAAAAGGATCTTGCTGTGATTGATATCATAGAGTGTTCTGCCTATGTTTTCCTCTAAGATTTTGATGGTGTCTGGCCTTACATTTAGGTATTTAATCCATTTTGAGTTTATTTTTGTGTATGGTGTTAGGGAGTGTTCTAATTTCATTCTTTTACATGTAGCTGTTCAGTTTTCCCAGCACCACTTATTGAAGAGGCTGTCTTTTCTCCACTGTATATTCTTTCCTCCTTTATCAAAGATAAGGTGACCATATGTGTGTGGGTTTATCTCTGGGCTTTCT
>NC_041222.1:107912259-107914202 GCF_002837175.3 Physeter macrocephalus | reverse complement strand
ATTTGTGTCATCTTTAATTTCTTTCATCAGTGTCTTATAATGTTCTGCATACAGGTCTTTTGTCTCTTTAGGTAGGCTAATTCCTAGGTATTTTATTCTTTTTGTTGCAATAGTAAATGGGAGGGTTTTCTTAATTTCACTTTCAGATTTTTCATTGTTAGTGTATAGGAATGCCAGAGATTTCTGTGCATTAATTTTGTATCCTGCTACTTTACCAAATTCATTGATTAGCTCTAGCAGTTTTCTGGTAGCATCTTTAGGATTCTCTATGTATAGTATCATGTCATCTGCAAACAGTGACAGCTTTACTTCTTCTTTTCCGATTTGGATTCCTTTTATTTCTTTTTCTTCTCTTATTGCTGTGGCTAAAACTTCCAGAACTATGTTGAATAATAGTGGTGAGTGTAGGCAACCTTGTCTTGTTCCTGATCTTTGTGGAAATGGTTTCAGTTTTTCACCATTGAGAATGATGTTGGCTGTGGGTTTGTCATATATGGCCTCTATTATGTTCAGGTAAGTTCCCTCTATGCCTACTTTCTGGAGTGCTTTCATCATAAATTGGTGTTGAATTTTGTTGAAAGCTTTCTCTGCATCTATTGAGATGTTCATATGGTTTTTCTCCTTCAATTTGTTAATATGGTGTATCACATTGATTGATTTGCGTATATTGAAGAATCCTTGCATTCCTGGGGTAAACCCCACTTGGTCATGGTGTATGATCCTTTTAATGTGCTGTTGGATTCTGTTTGCTAGTATTTTGTTGAGGATTTTTGCATCTATATTTATCAGTGATATTGGTCTGTAGTTTTCTTTTTTTGTGACATCTTTGTCTGGGTTTGGTATCAGGGTGATGGTGGCCTCATAGAATTGTATATTTATTTTTTATCAGAGATGCAGGATGCAGTATGTTAGCTTATTTGACATATGCATTACAATTAAGTATAATATTGTAGGAAAAATATTACTATCTCAATAGTCACATTTATAATTATTTTTAATTTTACTGAAATATATTTGATTTATGAGATTGTGTTTAATTTCTGCTGTACAGCCAAGTGACTCAGTTATACATATTTTTTTTCATATTGTTTTTCATTAGGTTTTTCACAGGGTATTGAATGTAGTTCCCTGTGCTAAACAGTAGGACCTTGTTGTTTATCCATTCTATATATACTAGTTTACATCCGTTGAGTCCAAACGCCCTATCCGTCCCTCCCCCTACCCTTGGCAACCACAGATGTGTTCTCTATATCTGTGAGTCTGTTTCTGTTTTATAGATATGTTGATTTGTGTTTAATTTTAGATTCCACGTATAAGTGATATCATATGATATTTGTTTTTCTGTTTCTGACTTATTTCACTTAGTATGATAATCTCTAGTTTCATCCATGTTGCTGCAAATGGCATTATTTGATTCTTTTTTATGGCTGAGTAATATTCCATTGTATATATGTGCCACGTCTTTTTTATCCATTCCTCTGTCAATGGACATTCAATACTAGTCACATTTTGCCTTGGCTTCTAAGATCCCTGAGGATTTGACACTTGGTCAGATTTCTTACAGAACTAACTCAAGGAATCTATAGGAATATTCTACATATTCTTTGAGTTATATGTTGTAGCCCAAGAACACAGAATCAACTTCTGGACAGTGTTCATTTTATTCCCAGGACAGTAAATGAAGGCGATGTGCATTATAGAAACGAGGACAGACTCCTTCCTTTCTCTGAGCTGGACCTCGAGGCCCCAGAGCACCTTGTACTCGGAGAGCTGTAGCTTGTGTCTTGGGAGAGGAGTTGGAGGGGCAGCTCAGTGGGAGCCCCAATGTGGGTGAGCCTGTGCAGTGTTGGGAAATCATTACGGTGTTGTCATTCCTTCATTTTTTTTTTTTTTTTTTTTTTTGTGGTATGCGGGCCTCCCTCTGCTGCGGCCTCTCCCGTTGC
>NC_041222.1:107894049-107912146 GCF_002837175.3 Physeter macrocephalus | reverse complement strand
GGTTCCCCTGCATCGGCAGGCGGACGCGCAACCACTGCGCCACCAGGGAAGCCCCATTCCTTCATTTTAATCCAATCCTAAGGATGAAAACTTGCCTTCTGTGGTCTTTGCTGTGGAGGATGAAAGGTGAGGTTTTGCACAGCAGTAGAAGCAGCAGGTGAGGAGAAACCTGTCCTCACAGTTGGGGGACGTGGGATCATTCACGATCTGATTGGGGGTGCAGTGGACGAGGGCCCTGGCTCGGGGTGCTGTTGAGAGGTCTGGGGCCATCGACCTGGAGCAGCCGGGGAAGGGCCTGACAGTACCTAGGCCTTTTCCTCCCCTGGTTTCTGATGGACGTGCTCAGGAGAGGCTAAGTTCTGGCAGTAAATTCCTTGGGAGTGAGCAACTGTAATTTAGTCACATACAGATTAGAACCCTAAGGCTCAGACAGGTTAGGCAATTTTCCCGAGATCACAGGTAATAAATTGCAGAACCAGTGTTAAAACTTAATCTGCATTATTTTAAGCCTTTCCAATGTAATACGCTCCCCAAAGTTATAAATGATGAAAATTCAAAAATTGTAATTGATCAGTAATTGATAATGGTACCAACTATTACTCATGGCAATGCACCTACATCTGTGGATACTGGGATACACTTTCGTTCCAACATCTTCTATGAGGAGGAGGGAGCAAGGGGAAATAAGGAGGTGGTCCAGGAAGACAGAGAAATTGCCCTAACTCGTTTTGCACCTTTGTCTGCCTTGGCTGGCTTGTGTAGATGACTTTGAGCAAATCTGTGGTTTTATTTATTTTTTTAAATAATTTTTTTCTATTTATTTATATATTTATTTTTGACTGTGTTGGGTCTTCATTGCTGTGCATGGGCTTTCTCTAGTTGTGGCGAGTGGGTGCTGCTCTTTGTTGCGGGGTGCGGGCTTCTCATTGCCGTGGCTTCTCTTGTTGCAGAGCATGGGCTCTAGGCAGGCGGGCTTCAGTAGCTGTGGCTCATGGGCTTAGTAGTTGTGGCGCACGGGCTCTAGAGCACAGGCTCAGTAGTTGTGGCACGTGGGCTTCGTTGTTCCACAGCATGTGGGATCATCCCGGACCAGGGCTCGACCCCGTGTCCCCTGCATTGGCAGGTGGATTCTCAACTACTGTGCCACCAGGGAAGCCCAAATCTGTGGTTTTAATTGGGCTTTGTCATTAATTTATTTTTAATGAGGGAGAAAAGTGATGGAGAGCGGAAACAAATGTTCACCAATTTAGATAAATTATTGTTAACTAAAATCATTTAATGAAAGATGGATTGTCTTTGTAAATTAATCAGATTTAAGATTATTACCTCCGTCATCACTCACAAAGGTGATCTGATACATCAAAGAATTATTTATGCACACAGAAGAAACAATTAAAAAAAGGAAATTATCAATTCCTTCAGTACCTTCCTGACCATTTACGAACATGACAAATTGACAGGTAAAACTGACCGTCACGGGGATTTTGTAACCACATTTACACTGGCTATTTAATATTATAATTTTGAATTCACTGATCTGGAATGAGGGCTCAAGTCAGGGTGATTTTTCCCCCCAGGGCACATCTGGTGATGTCTGGAGACATTTTTGGTTTGAGTTCAAATGCTGAGGGCATCTAGTGATAACTCTAAAAGAGGGGGTGTTTCAAACTTAGGGTAACAATCATGAAAACAAAATAGTGAGCCTTAGTGTTTGTCACACATGTATGTTATGAGGTGACCTTACAGATAAATAGCAAGCTGGACCAGTCAATAAATAGTATAAAGAGATACGGGGTCCTCCTGCACAACATAATAAAAATTGGAATCTTGCCTGTCACCATATAACCCCAAATTCTGGGCATATAAATTAACTAAATATGGAAAACAGAATGATTGAAATTTAGAAGAAAACATGGGGAAATACTTTATTATTCAGCAATAGGATATGGTTTCTTAATTCATTTTAAAAGGGGGAAAGTGTTTAGTTAATTCTATTAAATAAAACACTAAAAAAAAAAAGCCTCTATCCCAGAAGATAACATGATGAAACGAAAGTCAAGCCATATTAGGGGAATTAGTTATTTGAAAAAAACACATGGCTGACAAAGGATCAGTCTCCAGAGTGTAGAAGGAGGTTTAAACAATCCATGAGGAAAGAAAAAAAACACAAACAAACCAAACAAACCAGTTCAGTAGAAAAACAGCCAAAGTTCCTGGAAGGCACACAGAAACCCAATTAAACTGAAAGAGGTTTAAACATGATTGGGGGAATTTGATTTAAAATACTGAGATACCTTTTCCACGCTTAGATTTTGGGGGAAAAAAAAAAAACTAGCACCAAATATTTCTGTAATTTAAGAAGCATAATGATCTTTTGATTTAGTTCCTTAGTTCATTAATTTAACTTTTTGCACTTTTAAAATATGAGCATGAAGCGTTGCCGGTGTGCCATATGTAAGAGGCGAGTCGGTGGTGACCCTGGACCTGCGGTGGAGCTCTTTGCGGACCAGCATTCAGCTACACGTTTCCTCCCCAAATATTATTTTACTGACACCTCAGTCTTGATATTTTACTGCTGAAGTTACAGTTTGCCTCTGATTTTTAAAAATCTACTTGAGATTTTATCATGAGATAGCTATAAATGCATTTTGATATTTCAAGAGGTAAAGGATTTCTGTTATTTTTTGTTACTTGATTTCTCACTTAAATACCTACTTATCAGTGTGTCAGCTACTTGAAACATCTTGAGGGCTTGGCTATGTCACTGTCTGCACTTCCTCTTTCTCATGAAGCCACTGTGTACCGCGTGTGCGACGTGCCCCTGCCTCAGACCTGCTCCCGCTCGGCACCCCCCAAGGCATCGTCATTCACGGCAACATCAAGGCCGCATGTCCTGGGGTCACCAGCTGCTCCTCTCCTGCTCATTCCACACGGACAACATCTTTGGGAACATTATTTAAAACAAATACAAATTCAAAGGATTCCCACCACCTCCCCTGCCGCCCGTGCATCCCGCATGATGATCCCTTTTCTCGGTTGCTGAAAGGAGGTTACCTTGCTCCCCGCTCCTCTGTAGACTACACGGGGCCGCCCGGTGCTCACACCCGGTCCTGCCTCTGTCCGTCGACGTCACTTTCCAACCTCTGTCCCCACGTCCTGCTGCATCACACCCTCCTGTCTTTCCTGGACAGCCAGGCTCACTCTGCAACAAGACTTTGTCCTTGGGGCCCAGGCACGATCTCCCGCCTCACGTCTGCGTGGCCTGTCCCTCTGTTTCCACACATTTCTCTACACAAACGTCACAGCCTCCGAGAACCCCCCTCTACCGGTCACTCCTAACTATTCATGTTTTGTTTTGTTTTCACACAGTGCTTTCTTCCGACTGAAATTGTATCATATTTTTACTAATGGTTTGTGTATATTTTCCTCAGTAAAATATATATTTTCCCCAGTAAAATATAAGCTTCTCAAGGGGAAGACTTGGTCCTTGTTTGCAGTGAGCAGATCGCCCAGCACCTGCCGAGCATTTCTGATATATTTTTTGAGATAATGAATAAATCTTGCTCAGTTTAGATTGAGTAACAATGGAGGGGCAAACAATTTATTCTTATGGTATTTAGTAAAACATTAAAAAATTTAAACTGTATTTTAAAGATTTACCAGGGAAATCATTTTAAAAATAATCTTATTTTGAAAAGCAGCCTTTTCGCTTCAGTTTGCAGATTTCAAGCTGAGTTAAACCTGTAGCTATTGCTGGTGTGTTTGAGGGGAATTTTGACCAATTCTGAGCACCCCTGATTCAGAGCGCAGTTTAACTCAATCTGAAGAAGCAAAATACAGTTGCCCTGTGTATGACCTGTGTGTGCCTTGGCATTAATTCATCTGCAGGAGGCAAAGCCACCTACTGCTTCAGGAGCATCCCCTTTTCGCTCGCTTCCTGCGGTCACATTATTTCAGAGCTTGGCATTGATGGATCTGAAGAGACTGAGAATTTTGTGTGATGGTGATATTGTAGACCCAACTGTCAAAAGGCCACCTGCCTTTTTCCAATAGGCACATGTTGTTTTGGTACTGGTCAAGGGACAAATAAAGAACAGCGAGGTCCGTTTTTCATTGAAATTGATGTGTTATTTTAAAAGGAGCACTAGCTAATCAATTTACTCCAGATTTATCAAATAAATAAATGTACAGGTTGAATTAAGTCTGCAGCTCATAATCGTAATTTCGAATTACTTCCCCATCACAACGTTAGTAGTGAATCTAATTTTGTATTCTCTCCTTTTACAAATCTCGTGCATGGTGACAGTAAATCCAAAACGTTCTGTGAAAAAGGCTGATAGAGGTGGAAGAAAAGGGGGGGGGTCATGAACTGTGCTCCACGGGCTGTCTCGTGGAAGAGAATGTAAAAAAAAAGAATATATATATATATAACTGAATATATATATACATATGTGTATATAACTGATTCACTTTGCTATATACCTGAAACTAATACAACATTGTAAATCAACTATTTTTCAATAAAATTTTTTAAAAAAAATATTAGGAAATAAAGGATGAAAATGCCACAAGAGGAAAGAAAGGCAAGAAGAAAGAGACCATAAAGAATATTGGGGAGGGCTTCCCTGGTGGCGCAGTGGTTGAGAGTCCGCCTGCCGCTGCAGGGGACACGAGTTCGTGCCCTGGTCCGGGAAGATCCCACATGCCGCGGAGCGGCTGGGCCCGTGAGCCATGGCCGCTGCGCCTGAGCCATGGCCGCTGAGCCTGTGCGTCCGGAGCCTGTGCTCCGCAACGGGAGAGGCCACAACAGTGAGAGGCCCGTGTACCGCAAAAAAAAAAAAAAAAAAGAATATTGGGGAAGTCATCACCAGAAATGTACCTCCACCTTAGTACCAGCCCATGTGTGTTATGCTCTATCTTCTGGTTGGATCATGTCCTGCACAGATGGACTCTTGCTTTCATGATTTGTGCTCTGATATGGACAGGTAGCACTAACAACTGTCATGACACCATGGTAAATGTTGTTACACGTTTCCCTCCTTTGGAGTTGCGTTCCAGGGCAGTGCAATGGGCAGAATCCTGGCCCCCCCAACGATGGGTATGCCTTATCCTTGGAACCTGAGATTATGTTACGTAGAAAGAGAGACACTGCAGGATTGGAGGTCATTCTGGGTTATCTGGGCCCAGTCTGATCACATGAGCCCTTAAAGGAGAAGAACCTTTCCCAGCTGAAGTACGAAAGATGAGACTCAAGATGCGGCAGGGAAGATTCAAAGCAGGAGGAGAACTAGTACTTTTTATAGCATTGGAGACAGACTATATGGAAGCCACAGATGGGGTGCAGCAGCCTCCAGACAATGAGACTCAGCAGGACCCTCCAGTGCTCCCCACCACAAGCCCCTCTGTGTCCCCTGACTCCTGTTTGTGGGAAAACCTTTAGTCTCCTAGGCCTCCCTGAGTTCTAAAGAACCAGCTCCAATGGTTAATCACTTAAGAAGGGGCATAGGGACTTCCCTCGTGGTGCAGTGGTTAAGACTCCATGCTCCTAATGCAGGGGACGCGGGTTCGATCCCTGGTTAGGGAACTAGATCCTGCATGCGTTCTGCAACTAAAGATCCCACATGCTGCACCTAAAGATCCAATGCAGCCAGCCAAATAAAAAAAGAAAAAAAAAGGAGCAGAAAAGGGGGCAAAGGAGAGGCAGTAGGGTAAGGAAGGGGGTAACATCTTAAGCAACAAGTCAAACTGTGGGATGGGGTCCTAAGGCCCTAGTTTTCCTTGAGGAAGACAGATGACAGCGTCTGACACACAGTCTTAAATTGTTTTTACAGAAAACAGACCCCCACTGGTGAAAACCACTGACCTCAAACCGGTAGAACCTAGATTGATTGGAGTCAGAAGATTGATGGTTGAGATCCCTGAAACACCACCTGCTACCTCACCCCCAGTCTATCAGAAAATTGTGCACAAGCTCATCACACACCCTGCAACCCTCTCCCCTATGCTGCCTTTAAAAACCCTAGTCCAGAAGTTACCGGGGAGGTCGGGTCTTTTGAGTACTAGCTGCCTGGACTCCTTGCTTGGCGCCTGCAATAAAGGCTGCGCTTTCATTCACCGCCACCTGGCATCTGTAGGCTGACTTTGCTGTGTGTCTGGCAAGCAGTTTGGTTCTCAGATTATTCTCAGCAAAGAAACGGTAACTTGGTTCTTCAAGGAACTGAATTCTTCCAACAACCTGAATGAACAGGAAATGGCTCCTCCTGTGAAGCATTCAGAAGGGAACTCAGCCCAGCCAACACCACGATTTTAGCCCATTGAGACCCATGCTGGACTTTGGTTCTATAGAACTGTAAGATAATACATTTTCTGTTGTTTTCAGGCATGGAGTCTATGGTACAACCGAAAACTGATACAGAGAGCGGCTGCCTTTTCCTGCCCACTCTGTCCATGCTACTCATGAGAGAATGCTGTGGGAAAAAGTCTGGAGATGAGAATCCACTCAAGATGAATTTAGAAAATGTGATAAAACTGCCATGATTGGGGAGAATATGTTTGGTGGTAAATGTCTGGAGGCATAAATGTTTGGAGAAATAATGGGAGATCAGATTGCTGTTATTTTGTTTCTGGCTTTTGGAGATTTGCTGTTTGCTTCATCAACTGGAAATTCAGAAATATTTACTCAACGTACCTGCAATTTAGTATGAGTTCAATTAAAGTTTCTTCACTTCCTTCACTGAGGATCACTAGTCATAAAATATGTCACAAGTAAATATTCAAAAGAAATGCACTGTATTTCCTTAAAAATGAAGTTTTATCTCTAACTTGTTTTTTATTTAGGTTGCGCCATGTGACATGCGGGATCTTAGTTCCCCGACCAGGGATCAAACCTGTGCCCCCTGCAGTGGGAGCACAGAGTCCTAACCACTGGACCACCAGGGAATTCCCCACCTAACTTGTTTTTAAATAAATAATTGAACGTTAAGAATAAATGCTGATGAGAGTTAATATCCAACAACTTCCCTAGGCATGGGCATGCCCTTGTGAAATTTGGCCATTTGTTTCCCTGATCCCTGCCTGAGTCGACTCACTTCATTTTGTTAGAATACATGATTTTTTACCCATCAGCTGCAGCAGAGTTGACAATCGTCCTTAATTCTCGGGCACTCCTCTGGGTGCAGAATCTGTCTTCCAAGCCTCTTAGGAGCTGATAATCTAAAGGAGAAGTCCTACCCCTCTGTCTCTTGGCCATCACCTGACACACCATCCTTTGCAGTTTTCATTTCCTAACCCTAATTATTTAGAAGCTATTGATGAGCCACTAGCTAAGCAGACATCCAGATGGAAACGGAAACAGCAGTCATCCCTTACAGCAGAATCTTTATACATTATCTTTTTCTGCCCCTTACACCAGGAGGATGTGAGGGAAGAGGACACCTTTGATCCAGGCACCTTGTAATCCCTCAGAAACTCACCCTTTCTCTTGCCAGACCTTCCCCTTATCAGACCTAAGTTGTCTTCATAAGGATGTGGGGTTGACCAGTTCTCCAAACGTTCATGTTTCAAGTAAGTTTCACAAAGAGGTGATGAAGTCCCTCATAGGAAAATCTTTGCTCTCAGTGGTGGATTAATTTGTGTCTTTTGTTTTTAACTTTGAGAATTAGACCAGTTCTAGGACAATAGCAAAATCTCACATGCCTCTGATTACTGCCGCATGTAACTCTAAAAAAAATTCAGAGTGTGGGGATATAAATTTGACAGAAGTGCTCTTAGAAGCTTTGTTTAAAAATTTTAGGACTTAAAAGTCTTCAAAGACATGAGCGATTAGGAAATTCAAAGAGATAACAGCTTATGTTAGACATCGATGTGTAGGACATTCTGGGTATTTTGCAAGAATAATGAAAACATGGTGAGGTTTGTTTAACGGAATATGGTATGTAGTTGGGGTAGAAGAGGTGAAGAATGGAAAATAAGGTGAATTATAAAGCACTTTGATTTCTGTCTTGAGCAAAGCAAAATTTAATAGCCATAACTGGTGAACCAAATGTTTTCTATAAAAGGTATTGGTTTATAGATTATTATTAACATTAAATTTATTCGAGAGGAAGGCTTATTTAATACACTTTTAAAATCATGGAACACTGTTAGGTACTATGATCAATCCCTTTTCAGTACCAAAAGCACATGGAGTCTACTGCTTTTCTCAGTTGATTGCGCTTCGATAGAAAATTTGTGAAGCATGGAGACCAATTCACTTCAGTGAATGTGTTGGGCTTTGACTTGGGAAGTTAATTCTTGAGATTGATGCTCTGAGCATTAGAAAAAGTATTAGTGGTTTCTATAATGCAGCTTTGTTTCTCACAATAATAAATTACCATTCATTTGGAGTTGTGTCAAACTTAATCTGCTGCAAAAGCCAGGTCATAGAGTTGATTTAAGTGATTATTTACCTCATTCTTTTGTTGCTGTGTTTGACATTTATTTGCTTTCTTTCAGAATATTTGAGTCAATTTCTCAGTTATTGATTATTATAAGTAATATTATTTTAGACCTACATTACTTTATGACTTGAATAATACTATGTAGTTTATTCTACCATAAATTTTAACTGCCAATCTAAATAACCGCCCACATATGATTAGTTTTTAAAAATTTATTTATTTAAGAGAAAGGTAAATAAATGATAGATCTAGTGGCTAGAAGAATCAATTTTTTCCACATTTTATTAATATTAAAAATACAAGATAGGGCTTCCCTGGTGGTGCAGTGGTTGAGAATCTGCCTGCTAATGCAGGGAACACGGGTTCGAGCCCTGGTCTGGGAGGATCCCACATGCCGTGGAGCAACTAGGCCCGTGGGCCACAACTACTGAGCCTGCGCGTCTGGAGCCTGTGCTCTGCAACAAGAGAGGCTGTGATAGTGAGAGGCCCACGCACTGCGTTGAAGAGTGGCCCCCACTTGCCACAACTAGAGAAAGCCCTCGCACAGAAACGAAGACCCAACACAGCAAAAATAGATTAATAAACTCCAACACCCAACATCTTAAAAAAAATACAAGATAATTTTTATCATGTACGTGAAATAACAAATGCTGCTTATTACCACTTTTATACCTTATATAAACCACACAAGTATAAAGTTGAGAGTAAAGTTATTATCCTGTGGGAATTAATTCCAAAATAAGAAAGCGTAATTTTTATCATTTCTAGGCTTCTCACATTGATGGTGTCTTGACCATAGCTCTCTCATGACCTTGTACTACTGCAGAGTGACTTTTTGTGGGCAAACTTTAATAATTTATAGCCTTTTTCAAATTATTTAACACTTTCACAGATTGGTTAGGTTAAGGATACTTTAGCACCAGGCACCTAAAAAACAGAAAAAAAATCTTGTGCTGGTTACAGGGATGAAAAGGAGATGATGGACTGGAAGTAACTGTCCAAGTCTCTTTCCTCCTTACTGCCTGCTCCAGAAAGGGACAGAGTCTTGTCGGAAGGAGCGTGCCTGAGGTGTCTTGGTGGTGACAGGTTCTGGTGGAACATGGCTCAGCTCTGCATGGCAGGGCAGCAGGAACAGGTGGTGTGTGGAATGCATCCTCCAGGGAGGATGCTGGACTAGCTGCAGCATCCTCAGTCAGGCTAAACAGAAGCTCTTGGAGGTAGTGCTGTCGTTATCCTCATCGGTGATATTGCGGATGGGTCGTGGGTGGGACAGGACTGGCTATGGTTAGGGTTAGGGGCTCCGTCATAAACACATGAGGGTTCCTTACACTGATACTTTTGCATCTATAAAAAGTCTCCATAATATTGTCTATCAAATTCTACAGAATGAAATGTTCAAAAACGTAATCTTAAAAAATATAGTTTATAATCTATGTGCTGATGTTTAGTAATTTTTTCAACTAGTCTCCCCTTGATTCTGTTTTGTACTCTGTAGGGGGGAAAAAGAGTTTATAATATTTGCTTTGAGAATTGTTTGAGATTTATTTATTTTAATAGTTCAGATGTTTAAATGACGTGTGTTTTTTTGGATACAGAGCTGTCCTGTGGTAGTTTTGTTTGTTAGTGGTATGGGCTTTTTTATTTTATTTTTTTGGCAGTTTCTTTTTTAATTTTTATTTTATTTTGCATCATAGTTTATTTATGATGGTGTGTTATTTTCAGGTGTACAGCAAAGTGATTCAGTTATGCATATATATATATATATATTCTTTTCCAGATTCTTTTCCCACAGAGATTATTACGCAGTATTGAGTAGAGTTCCCAGTGCTGTACAGTAGGTCCTTGTTGTTTACCTATTTTATATATAGTGGTGTGTATATGTTAATCCCAAACTCCTAATTTATCCCTCCCCACCATCTTTCCTCTTTGGTAACCATAAATGTGTTTTCTAAGTCTGTGAGTCTGTTTCTGTTTTGTAAATAAGTTCATTTGTATCATTTTTTTAGATTCCACATATAAGTGATATCATATGATATTTATCTTTCTCTCTCTGATTTACTTCACTTAGTATGATAATCTCCAGGTCCATCCATGTTGCTGCCAATGGCATTACTTAAATATTTTTTTGGCTGAGTAATAATCCATTGTTTGTGTGCACACACAATATGTATACCATATCTTCTTTATCCATTCATCTGTCAATGGATATTTAGGTTGCTTCCATGTCCTAGCCATTGTAAATAGTGCTGCAGTGAACATTGGGGTGCATGTATCTCTCAGAATTATGGTTTTTCCCCAATATAAGCCCAGGAATGGGCTTGCTGTATCACATGGTAGTTCTAGTTTTAGTTTTCTTAAGGAAGCTCCATACTGTTTTCCACAGTGGCTGCACCAATTTACATTCCCACTAACAGTGTAGGAGGGTTCCCTTTTCTCCACACCCTCTCCAGCATTTATTCTTTGTAGATTTTTTGATGATTGCCATTCTGACTAGTGTGAGGTGATACCTCATGGTAGTTTTGATTTGCATTTCTCTAATAATTAGCAATGTTGAGCATTTTTTTCGTGTGCTTTTTGGCCCTCTGTATGTCTTCTTTGGAGAAATGTCTATATCTTCTGTCCATTTTTTGTTTGGGTTGTCACTTCTTTTTTTTAATATTGAGCTGCATGAGCTGTTTGTATTTTTTGGAGATTAATCCCCTGTTGGTCGCTTCATTTGCAAGTATTTTCTCCCATTCTGAGGGTTGTTTTTTTCGTTTTGTTGATGGTTTCCTTTGCTGTGCAAAAGCTTTTAAGTTTACTTAGGTCCCATTTTTTAATTTTTGTTTTTATTTTCATTGCTCTAGAAGGTGAATCCAAAAAGATATTGCTGTGATTTATGTCAAAGAGTGTTTTGCCTATGTTTTCTTTAAGAGTTTTGTAGTATCTGGCCTTACATTTAGGTCTTTAATCCATTTTGAGTCTATTTTTGTGTATGGTGTTAGAGAATGTTCTAATTTCATTATTTTACATGTAGTTGTCCAGTTTTCTCAGCACCACTTTTTGAAGAGGCTGTCTTTTCTCCGTTGTATATTCTGGCCTCCTTTGTTGTAGATTAATTGACCATAGGTGCATGGGTTTATCTCTGGGCTTTCTATCCTGTTCCGTTGATCGATATTTTGATTTATCTGCCAGTACCATACTGTCTTGATTACTGTAGCTTTGTAGTATAGTCTGAACTCAGGGAACCTGATTCCTCCAGCTCCGTTTTTCTTTCTCAAGATTGCTTTGGCTATTTGGGTTTTTTTGTGTTTCCATATAAATTGTAAATTTTTTTGTTTTAATTCTGTGAAAAATACTATTGGTAATTTGATAGGTATTGCATTGACTCTGCAGATTGCCTTGAGTAGTATAGCCATTTTAACAATAATGATTTTTCCTATCCGAGAACACAGTATATCTTTCCATCTGTTTGTGTAGCTTTTGATTTCTTTCATGAGCATCTTATAGTTTTCAGAGTACAAGTCTTTTGCCTCCTTAGGTAGGTTTATTCCTAGGTATTTTATTCTTTTTGATGTGACGGTAAATGGGATTGTTTCCTTAATTTCTCTTTCTGATCTTTAGTTGTTAGTGTATAGAAATGCAACAGATTTCTGTGGATTAATTTTGTATCCTGCCACCTTACCAAATTCATTGATGAACTCGAGTAGTTTCCTGGTAGCATCTTTAGGATTTTCTATATGTAGTATCGTGTCATCTGCAAACAGTGACAGTTTTACTTCTTCTCTTCCAATCTGGATTCCTTTTATTTCTTTTTCTTCTCTGATTGCTGTGGCTAAAACTTCCAAAACTATGTTGAATAAAAGTGGTGAGAGCAGACATCCTTGTCTTGTTCCTGGTCTTAGAGTAAGTGCTTTCAGCATTGTGTTTTTAACACTCACCTTTGTTCATTTTAGTGTGGATGAGCACATGAGGTATTCTGGATCAAAAACTGATTTCTTATTAAGTACCTCTCTGTAAATAACAAGAGTGTGGACACTCCATTTGCTCTAGCCCTTATCCTGAGGGCCATGTGGTAAGTGCCATGTCAGTCATTTTACATGACACTTGGAAACCCCACAAGTGAAGAAAAATTATTATTCTTTGCTTATAAAGGGGGAGGGGCCAGCCATACCTCTCCCCTCCTGAAAGGGTCTCCTTGGAAATGTAAGGGACATGAATCTTAATCATAATCATTGGGTGAATCCACCCAGGAGCCAGTTAGTCCCTGTCTCAGCTTGCACTACCCAGAGGCTTTCCCTGTTCTGACTTCTCTCCTTTTGACATGTATACATCTAGAAAGTTGAAGTTTCTGTCTGTCTGGCACTCTAGGGTTTACCCCAGAGCTAACCTAGGCTTTCTCTGGGAGACAGGGGAAGTTTTATTATCCTTCTGGATAAAAGCAATAGACTAGACAAATGACTACCCTTTGAATTCCAGTGGTATGTGATGAAGTATGTCTAGTGGAAATGAAAGCATACACTCCCTATCTTCATATCATGCACATTTCAGGAGGCCAGGGCCTCTTGCAGGAATATGAGAAATCCAGGAAGTTTATTCTCTCTCTCTTTTTCTCTCTAAACCGTTTTAATATTCATTAGATCAATGTTATCATCTGTGGTTCCTCCAAAGTGTAAGCCCAGTGAAAGCAGGGAATTTGTCTTTTTAACTTTTAAACAGAATGAACAAGTTTTAAATGTGTTCTTCAAACTCTTTTTAATGTTTCTTTTAGCTGATTAGTTTAAATATGTCAATTTGCCATTTTTTGTACGTTAAAATAGTCAAATATTGGCAATTTCATATGGTCAATGTAGTACTTGTTGGCAGAGGTGTGGTTTAAATCCTCCACTCTGATTTTGCATACGTTGATGTTGCCTTAAATTTCTGACTTTCTGGTAAAACAATCGAGAACTATGACATAATGTCTAGAGATGCCTTTTTTTTTTAAAGATGCTTCAAACCTTTGTCAATATAAAATAAGCATTTTAATGTTTTCTAGTAAATAATTTGTATATCTGAGGTTTTTGGGGTTTAGAGTTTTCTTCTTGCTTATATTCAGTGCTTGTTGTACTGTAGTTTATCCATATTCTTTTGGAAATAGATTGTTGATTATAAGGTTACAGTCTGCTTAGGCATTTTGTTGTTGACATATATTATCTACACTGTGGCTCCCATTAAGAATTTTCTCTTTTTCCTTAGAGCCTTGAATTTCTACCAAGCTGTATAATATTGGGCTTTTAATATTCATTAAATATTAACAAATGTTTAATATGAACATACTGTTCAACATTAATAGTGATAATGCCATTAGTTTTATAAACATAAATCAATACTCATTATTAATTAATACTAACTTTAATATAATTATTTTGATAACCTCGTTACTATGGTCTTTATTAACAGTATCACTATTTGGCATTTCGGAAACTGTATCTACATTTTCTGCCCTGATTGATCATGTTTACCCGTGTGTCTGTGAGTCCCAGCTTTAGGATGGTGACATGTAAATAGATGCTCTAAATAAAGCCACTCGTCTGGGCGCCAGGCTCGGAGATCAACCACTTAGGTGACGTCTCCATTTTAGTACCAGAAATGCCTCTGAAATCATTACAACTGAAACTGCACTCATCCTCTGTCCAAAACTGCTCCCCTTTGGGTCTTCCTGTCCAGGTAAATGGTGCCACTTGCTCTTGCCAGATGCAGGAAGCCAGCATCCTCAACCCCTACTTTTCCTTGATACCCTCTCATCCAGTCTTGCTAGCACTCCGGCCCTCTGACTCAAGACCACATCACAGATCCTTCCCTCCTTTCTCTCCACCTGCATCACCCTTGTCCAAGCCAGCATCACCGTCAGCTGACTTCTGTGTCCAACTCCTACCTCACCTCCTTGTGGCCACTCTTGCCTGTGAGCAGGTGACACAGGGTACCTGAAAAATCTTACTAAGTACTCTTGGGATCTATCGATACTTAGTTCATCTATCAATACTTAGTTCTTCTTAATCCAGGTCCATGACCACTTCCCGTTGTGCAGTAGAGGTCTTGTTAAGGTGAGAGAGTGATCGTGTTGGACTAGCACAGCCAACCACCAGGATGAACCACACTCAGTGTCGGATCCCCTATTTGTAAAACCACCATGTTCGTTTACACTTAAAAATATGCACTGATGTTTATAAAAATACGTTTCAACTTCTTAAATAATCCTCTTGGCTTTTTTTTCTCTCTACTACTACCATATGAGTGGCAGAATCATTATGGTGGTGACATTGTGAATTAGATTTTCAAAATTCTGTACTTGATCATTTTCCTCAAATTTTTTTCTTTAACATCTTTATTGGAGTATAATTGCTTTACAATGTTGTGTTTCTGCTGTATAACAAAGTGAATTAGCTATATATACACACACACACACACACACACATATATATATATATATAAATATATCCCCATATCCACTTCGTCTGGCATCTCTCATGCACCCTCCCTATCCCACCCCTCTAGGTGGTCACAAAGCACCGAGCTGATCTCCCTGTGCTATGCGGCTGCTTCCCACTAGCTATCTGTTTTACCTTTGGTAGTGTATATATGTCCATGCCACCCTCTCACTTCGTCCCAGCTTACCCTTCACCCTCCCCATGTCCTCAAGTCCATTCTGTACGTCTGTGTCTTTATTCCTGTCCTGTCCCTAGGTTCTTTTTATGGCTGAGTAATATTCCATTGTATATATGTACCACATCTTCTTTATTCATTCGTCTGTCGATGGGCATTAAGTTGCTTCTGTGACCTGGCTATTGTAAATAGCACTGCAGTGAACTTTAGGGTGCATGTGTCTTTTGGAATTATGGTTTTCTCTGGGTATATGCCCAGTAGTGGGATTGCTGGGTCATATGGTAGTGTTCTATTTTTAGATTTTTAAGGAACCTCCATACTGTTCTCCATAGTGGCTGTATCAATTTACATTCCCACCAACAGTGCAAGAGGGTTCCCTTTTCTCCACATCCTCCCCAGCATTTATTGTTTGTAGATTTTTTGATGATGGCCATTCTGACTGGTGGGAGATGATATCTTATTGTAGTTTTGATTTGCATTTCTTTAATGATTAGTGATGTTGAGGATTCTTTCATGTGTTGGTTGGCAGTCTGTATATCTTCTTTGGAGAAATGTCTGTTTAGGTCTTCTGCCCATTTTTGGATGAGGTTTGTTGTTTTTTTTTTTATATTGAGCTGCATGAGCTGCCTTTATATTTTGGAGAGTAATCCTGTGTCAGTTGCTTCATTTGCAAGTATTTTCTCCCATTCTGAGGGTTGCCTTTTCATCTTGTTTATGGTTTCCTTTGCTGTGCAAAAGCTTTTAAGTTTCATTAGGTCCCATTTGTTTATTTTTGGTTTTATTTCCATTTCTCTAGGAGGTGGGTCAAAAAGACCTTGCTGTGATTTATGTCATAGAGTGTTCTGCCTGTGTTTTCCTCTAAGAATTTGATAGTTTCTGGCCTTACATTTAGGTATTTAATCCATTTTGAGTTTATTTTTGTGTATGGTGTTAGAAAGTGTTCTAATTTCTTTCTTTTACATGTAGCTGTCACGTTTTCCCAGCACCACTTATTGAAGAGGCTGTCTTTTCTCCATTGTATATTCTTGCCTCCTTTATCAAAGATAAGGTGACCATATGTGCGTGGGTTTATCTCTGGGGTTTCTATCCTTTTCTCTTTCAGATTTTTCATTGTTAGTGTATAGGAATGCAAGAGATTTCTGTGCATTAATTTTGTATTCTGCTACTCTACCAAAATCATTGATTAACTCTAGTAGTTTTCTGGTAGCATCTTTAGGATTCTCTATGTATAGTATCATGTTATTTGCATACAGTGACAGTTTAACCTCTTCTTTTCAATTTGGATTCCTTTTATTTCATTTTTGTCTCTGTTT
The DNA here is from genome assembly GCF_002837175.3 of Physeter macrocephalus. NCBI lineage: Eukaryota > Metazoa > Chordata > Mammalia > Artiodactyla > Physeteridae > Physeter > Physeter macrocephalus. The sequence continues at coordinate 107,895,771 of NC_041222.1, read as the reverse complement.
TGGCTAAAACTTCCAAAACTATGTTGAATAATAGTGGTGGGAGGGGGCAACCTTGTCTTGCTCCTGATCTTAGTGGAAACGGTTTCACTTTTTCACCATCGAGAACGATGTTGGCTGTGGGTTTGTCATATATTGACTTTATTATGTTCAGGTAAGTTCCCTCTATGCCTACTTTCTGGAGGGATTTTATCATAAATGGGTGTTGAATTTTGTTGATCTGCATCTATTGAGATTATCATATGTTTTTTATCCTTCAGTTTGATAATATGGTGTATCACATTGATTGATTTGCATATACTGAAGAATCCTTGCATTCCTGGGATAAACCCCACTTGATTCTGGTGTATGATCTTTTTAATGTGCTGTTGGATTCTGTTTGTTTGTATCTTGTTGAGGATTTTTGCATCTATGTTCATCAGTGATATTGGCCTGTAGTTTTCTTTTTTGTGACATCTCTGTCTGGTTTTAGAAATAGGGTGATGGTGGCCTCGTAGATTGAGTTTGGGAGTGTTCCTCCCTCTGCTATATTTTGGAAGAGTTTGAGAAGGAGCGGTGTTAGGTCTTCTCTAAATGTTTGATAGAATTCGCCTGTGATGCCATCTGTTCCTGGGCTTCTGTTTGTTGGAAGATTTTTAATCACAGTCTCAATTTCAGTGCTTGTGTTTGGTCTGTTTATATTTTCTATTTCTTCCTGGTTCAGTCATGGAAGGTTGTGCTTTTCTAAGAATTTGTCCATTTCTTCCAGGTTGTCCATTTTATTGGCATATAGTCGCTTGTAGTAATTTCTCATGATCTTTCGTATTTCTGTAGTGTCAGTTGTTACTTCTCCTTTTTCATTTCTAATTTTTTAAATTTGACTCTTCTCCTTTTTTTTCTTAATGAATCTGGCTAGTGGTGTCCCAATTTTATCTCCTCAAAGAACCAGCTTTTAGTTTAATTGATCTTTGCTATTGTTTCCTTCATTTCTTTTTCATTTATTTCTGATCTGATGTTTATGATTTCTTTCCTTCTGCTACCTATGGGTTTTTTTGTTGTTCTTTCTCTAATTGCTTTAGGTGTAAGGTTAGGTTGTTTATTTGAGATTTTTCTTGTTTCTTGAGGTAGGATTGTATTGATATAATGTTCCCTCTTAGAACTGCTTTTTGCTGCATCCCATAGGTTTTGGGTCATCATGTTTTCATTCTCATTTGTTTCTAGGTATTTTTTGATTTCCTCTGATTACTTCATTGATCTCTTGGTTATTTAGAAGTGTGTTGTTTAGCCTCCATGTGTTTGTATTCTTTACATATTTTTTCCTGTAATTGATATCTTGTCTCATCGCGTGGTGGTCGGAGAAGATACTTGATATTATTTCAGTTTTCTTAAATTTACCATGGCTTGATTTGTGACCCAAGATATGATCTATCCTGCAGAATGTTCCATGAGCACTTGAGAAAAAATGTATTCTGTTGTTTTGGCATGGAAGGTCCTATAAATATCAATTAAGTCCATCTTGTTTAATGTGTCATTTAAAGCTTGTGTTTCCTTATTTATTTTCATTTTGGATGATCTGTCCTTTGGTGAAAAGTGTGTTAAAATCCACTACTATTATTGTATTACTGTCATTTTCCCCTTTTATGGCTGTCAGCATTTGCCTTATATGTTGAGGTGCTCCTATGTTGGGTGCATAAATATTTACAATTGTTATATCTTCTTCTTGGACTCATCACTTGATCATTATGT